>NC_134950.1:18192184-18442184 GCF_965638725.1 Aptenodytes patagonicus
GAGAGGTGGCTCTCAAAGCAAAATTATGCATTTCACAATACATATACAGACCGGACACAAAATAATAATCAAAAGTATTTTAAAATGTTATTTGTATTATTTAATAAATAAAAAGCAAAGAGGAGCCTGTTTCTTTTCAAGAGTAGATTATGCGACAGTGTTATATCAATCACACTAAGGTTTTTTAAAAAAAAAAAATTGAAAGATAGGTAGCTTCCATTTTAGGTTCCTTTTTATTATTTCTTAAAGCTAAGTATTGTCATTGACCATATCTTCCAAAGTATGATTTTACTTAACTTTGATGTATTTATATTTAGATAGGAATAAAATACAAGTATTAAAATAAGTGCAGTGATGGTGCTTTTTGGACTTAAATGGTAATGATCTTTGTAGTGTATTATTGTATTAATGGATTGCTACAGTTAGATTGCAAGTTATTTTCATTGCATCTCTAACTTCACAAATGCCCACACATTTGAGAATCTATTATTTTCTCACCTTTTTTTTCCCCTCTTTGTGTACCTTAATAAAAATAGTTATAAAGAGTGAATATTTTCCATCCAGCTGAGATATGAGCATATTCCAGGTTACTCTAGTGAATATCCAAGAGTTTTAATAATTAACGCTGGCAATCAGAAAATACTGATATAACTTTCCTCTAGAGAACAGGTCTCAGACTTGCTTGTGAAGGTATGGCAAGACTCTGTTATCTGTTGGACATACTGGACAAAATGTGTTGTGGTAACAGTTACTGAAAAGGTATTCTGGTATTCTAGTTTTAACCATATATACTCCTTGTTGTCAGTCCACAACACCCTCTTCATTTACACTAAAACACCCAACATTAAAGTTACCTACATGAGAGGCCATACTAAGGTAAAGCAAATAAAATTACCAGCCGGCAACATTAAAAAATGGAAAATTCATTGTCAAGTTTTACTAACTAAAAGGTAATAGACTAGAAAGAAAATTATGTTTAATCTGCTTACAATACCTCACACTTTCATCTCCACAGCCTGCTTTGAACTTTACCTGCTTACATAAACTAATTGTTCAAGGCCCCAGTCCTAGAGTTTGAGGTTACATTTACTAAGATAGTGCCATCATCCAATGTCTGGTAAGAATTTATTCTGGATTCAGGGCAGGTGAAGATTGCCTCGAGTGTCTCCAGTTTCCTCCAAGTCATTGGTAGCTACCTCATACAGCAGAGTTTGAGATAAAGCTGTATTTTTATCCTGCACCTACAAGAAAATTATCTAAAAGATAACTAAGCATGTGATGAAAACTTGACAAGAACAAAAATCTCCAAAACCTCTTAAGCTATCTGCCTACATCATAGCATCAGAAGGTGGAGCACAGATAATGCTATCTAAGTTTGTCACAATTTTAGGACAGTGAAGTTCCCAGGAAACTTTCTTGTAGGATGGCTGAGAGATTGTATCAGAGGTAAAATACAAGGAAAGAGACTGCAGGACCTTAAATGAAAGGTTTAATATTCAGACCGTCACATTTACCCAATAGAACAGAGAAAGTTTTAGAAAAGGAGATAAAAAACTATGGATCTAGCAGTTTGGACCTCCTTTTTAAAGATCCCGGGCTACTTACAGAAAGATGATCCATATACTCATATACTGGTATCGGGCCACATACCATACAGGTATATAGGAGATGCTGAATATGCCTTTTTTCATACCTGTCTTTATTCTTTATACTTTTTATGCTTGTTTTTATACTTTATCATCTGTATTTAAGTTTCAAGATAGAAACCATAAAATACTGAGTAATTTTGATCTTTTTTTTTTTAATATAATTTCTTAAACTTAGTGGTTGGTTTATGAACATTCAAATATATTAACTTATTTAATGTTTTAATACAAAATTTTCTTGTGTCATCTGGTAAAAGGTAGAATTGCCAATGAGTGTTGTGGATGGTATTCAGATAATGTGTTACACAGTCTTTGTTGTAGATGCTATAAATGGTGTGAATTGTGTCCTATTTGCAAACCATTGATGCCCAAGAACAGAGTTGAAGTTATGCGTCACTGTGTTCTCCCGTCTAGGAGGACTTTCTGCCAGCAATGGGTCTCTGCCCTTGGTTGTAGCAGGAAAAGCCAGCTTAATGCAAGACCCAGTACTTGACATAAGTCAGAGTTATTAGATCAAGCTTGGGTGAGAATTTCCACATCAGTAAGAAAGTTGTTTTCTACCACTAACATCCCCTCCTTTTTTTTTTTTTCTTTTCCCTGCAGAACTCCATATTCTTGCACTGCATCTGAAAGATTGAAATCATAAAGATGTGGAATAACATTGTACTGAAACATTTTGCTTATTAAAGATTAAATTTCCTCCTATTTTTTAATTAATGCAAGAAATACAAACATGTTCATTCTTATCTGGATCTAGTTACTCCTGAAATACTGATCTGCTTTGGGGTTTTTTTTATTGTTTTTTTATTCTTTTATTTGTTTGTTTGTTTTTTTCCTGCTAGTCTTTCATTGAGATCAGGATAGTATTCTTGTAGACAAGATATTGCTAATACTTCAGCAAAACATGGAAACATGGATCCTCTTTCACAACCGGAGTTACACTAGCAGAGGTCTGTGGAATTGTGATGCTTTATACCAAACTTCATGAAGAACTGTATATGAAGATTTGTCACAAAAATTTTGATTGATGCAAAAATTATTTCTTTGTCACCTCTTCTTGCCCAAATTTCTTCAAAATTAAGTATTGCATTTTGTCTGTAGTGAACATTTTATGGAAAAATCAAAATGACATGGAAGAGAAGGAACATAATTGAATAGTCTTTTTTATTTGCCTGTTTTCTCACTTAGATTATTCTTTCTCTACTTATTCTCTCCCCCCCCCCCCCCCCCTTTCTGTTCTCCTGACAGCTCCTTTTCCTGAATTAAAGAAAAACCCAGCATAAAGTTTCATTTCCAGATAAGCGTTCCAGGAAATTCATAAACTCATGCAACTTCATATGACAGCCTCTAGTATTTATGTGCTTTGTTTTATTCTTTACCAAGTAGGAGTTGACGAAAGATCCCATCTGTGTTTTTGAAGGTTTCTGCACTGCAAATTTATTAGATAACATTCAAATGGACAGATGGGCAGATAATTTTGCTTTCTTATACAGTCATGACCACAATGCACACAATGTTATGGAATAAAGACATTCACTTTCCACTTGTTGCCTGTCCATACAACACAGTGCGGTCAAACAGAAAAGGACCTACTGTTTCTTTGGCTGCCTGATATGGATCTTGTTCTTGAATGTCCTGTGGTTTTGCAGTTCACCATTTAGATCCTTTTTTATACAGTCTTACAAGTATCTCCAAATAAACAGGTGCATAACAGGAAAATCCAAATGGGTAACTGCAGTGACACAGATTTTATAAAAATACTAAAAGACAAGTAACATATGGCATTTATACATATAATTAGTTTTGTAAATCTCAAAAAATCCTTGAAAAGAAATTTTACTGTATTTCTCTCAGCACTGTTGGTTACTAACACCCTAAGTAATTTAGAACCCATGTACAAAATATCTGTATTTTTGCTTACTAGTGTTTATTACCAAAAATTGAAGCATTTTCCCACAGTTGTAGAGTGAACGAGGGGCATTGCTGGAAGAAACAAAGTATATTTACAACATCCATATAGACAGGGTATGCATGGACTGATTACATTCTTTCAGATTCTGAATATCTTCAGGAAGGAATTTATGGACTTAATTGTCTCTAGACTAAATTATGAAATTAGTTGTCTCTAATTAATTGTCATCATGGGCTCACCACTGAGTGAAACAGGTCTTTTAGTGAGAGAGACTACAAGAAAGGCTGAGGTATTTGCACCTTTTCCTAAGTTTTTGTTAACAAGTTCAGCTCCCAGGTTTTCCAGGTCTCTGTGCCCTGTGCCAAGGTTTGGGAGAGAGGGGAGTAGAGGAGCCTGAGTTGGGACTCCTCAGGTGAGCTGGCCATTTTCAAGTTCATGGGACCAGGCTGGATACATTTGAGAAAGCTGACAGATCTCCAAGATATAATTGTGAGACCAGTCTCTATCACGTTTGAAAAGTCCTGCTGAGGAAGGGAGGTCCCTGAAGACTGGAAACCAGTCTCTTTCTTACACAATTCTGGTAGTCCAACTGGAGAGATACGGAGCAGATAGGTGTACTGCATGGAAAGTGAAAATCTAATTGGACTGTTGGGCTATAGCGCAGTGGTTCAAAGTGAAACTGGTTACTGGTTCTGAGTAGTAATTTTAAGGGGTTTATACTAGGAGCAATTCTGTTTTTAACATCCTTATCAACAACCTAGATGATGGGACAGAAAGCATCTCTAGCAAATTCACAGATGACACGGATTAGGCATATTGGGCTACATTAGCAAAAGCATAGTCAGTGACTGAGGTAAGCAGTTATTCCACTATACGTGGCTGTCATGAAGCTGCATCCAGCATTTTGTGTCCAGTTTTAGGACTCCCCATTTAAAAAGAAATATCAGAATGTTGTGGTTTAACCTCAGACGGCAACTGAGCACCACACAGCTGCTCGCTCACTCCGCTGGCACCAGTGGGATGGGGGAGAGAATAGAAAGTGTAAAAGTGAAAAACTCGTGGGTAGAGATAAGAACAGTTTAAGAATTGAAATAAAATAAAGTAAAATAGTAATAATAATAGTAATAGTAATAGTGATAGTAATAGTAATAATAACAATAATAATAATAATAATAATAAAAAGAATATATAAAGCAAATTATGCATGATGCAATTGCTCACCACCTGCCGACCAATGCCCAGCCGGTCCCCGAGCAGCAGTCCCCCGGCCAGCTTTCCCCAGTTTATATACTGAGCATGACGTCATATGGTAGGGAATATCCCTTTGGCCAGTTTGGGTCAGCTGTCCTGACTGTGCCCCCTCCCAGCTTCTCGCCGACAGAGCATGAGAAGCTGAAAAGTCCTTGACTAGTGTAAGCACTGCTTAGCAACAACTAAAATATCAGTGTGTTATCACATTATTCTCATACTAAATCCAAACCACAGCACTATACCAGCTCCTAGGAAGAAAATTAACTCTATCCGAGCTAAAACCAGGACAGTATCCATCCCTTATTCTATACCATCCAGGTCATGCCCAGGTCCCACACTTTCCAATATATTCCAATTAATCACCACCACTTTTCCTGTCTTTTGATATATATACACATAGATATTATTCCATTAGTTTATGGGCCATCCCTCTAAAATATCTGTTGAGTTCATTTAGTCCATGACTTTGGGCTCCATCTGTCATAACAGTCCTTCAGGGCAGGAGAGATGGTATGTGGTGTTGGATTTTTGCATGCTGAAGCCAGTTCTGGTTCCATTATCACTGTGCTTTGCTCGATTTTCATCATTCTTCATTAATCCAGGTGTCGTGGTTTAACTTCAGTCGGCAACTAAGCACCACGCAGCCGCTCGCTCACTCCCCCCCACCCGGTGGGATGGGGGAGAGAATTGGAAGAGCACAAGCTAGAAAAACTCGTGGGTTGAGATAAAAACAGTTTAATAATTGAAATAAAATGATAATAATAATAATATGATAATAATAATAATAATACACAAAGCAAGTGATGCACAGTACAATTGCTCACCACCCGCCGACCGATGCCCAGCCAGTCCCCGAGCAGCGGCCCCCCCGGCCAGCTTTCCCCAGTTTATGTACTGAGCATGACGTCACATGGTATGGAATGTCCCTTTGGCCAGTTTGGCTGTGCCCCCTCCCAGCTTCTTGTGCACCTTCAGCCTTCTCAGTCGGTAGAACATGGGAAGCTGAAAAGTCCTTGGCTAGTGTAAGCATTACCTAGCAACAACTAAAACATCGGTGCGTTATCAACTTTGTTCTCATCCTAAATCCAAAACACTGTACCAGCTACTAGAAAAGAAATTAACTCTATCCCTGCCGAAACCAGGACAATATCCACCCCTTATTCTATACCATCTGCGTCATGCTCAAGTCTCATATTTTCCAGTACATTTTCATTAATCACCACCCCTTTATATATATATATATATATATACACACACAGAGATATCATTCCCTTCGTCTGTGGGCCATCCCTCTAAAATGTTCGGTGAGTTCATTTAGTCCATGACTTCGGGCTCCATCTGTCATAATAATCTTTCAGGGCAGGAAAAATGGAGATGGTATGTGGTGTTGGATTGTTCCATGTTGAAGTCAGTTCTGGTACCATCATCACTGTGCTTTGCTTGGTTTCACTGAAGTTATTCTTCATTAGTCTGGGTGATTCTTATTGTAATAACATTAGTATGGCATATAATATTATTAGTATTATTAGTATATCTGTGTATTATTAGTATAACTATTATAACTATAATTAGTACTTAACATCACATAATTCAGATCATTGGCTATTCTCACCCAAAATCAAATCCCCTTGAGGTACACATCGGACTTCCCCATCCTCCCGCATTATCCACCAAGTGCACCCAGGTCCTTGAGCAAAAGCAATCCCATGGATGGGTTTGCCTCTGCCTGAGGCAGGAATAACCCAGACTGTCTTCCCCAGCATATTTTTTATGTGCACTACAGGGACTTTATTCCCATCTACAGTACGTAAAAGTTCTGACTGGGCAGGGCCTGCTCGATTGGCAGATCCCCTAGTGTTGACTAACCAGGTGGCCTTTGCTAAATGCGTATCCCAATGTTTGAACGTCCCGCCACCCATTGCTCTCAGTGTAGTCTTTAACAGTCCATTGTATCGTTCAATTTTCCCAGAGGCCAGTGCATGACAGGGGATGTGATACACCCACTCAATGCCGTGCTCTTTGGCCCAGGTGTCTATGAGGTTGTTTCGGAAATGAGTCCCATTGTCTGACTCAATTCTTTCTGGGGTGCCATGTCGCCATAAGACTTGCTTTTCAAGGCCCAGGATAGTGTTCCGGGCGGTGGCATGGGGCACGGGATATGTTTCCAGCCATCCGGTGGTTGCCTCCACCATTGTAAGCACGTGGCGCTTGCCTTGGCGGGTTTGTGGGAGTGTGATATAATCGATCTGCCAGGCCTCCCCATATTTATATTTCAACCATCGTCCTCCATACCACAGAGGCTTTAACCGCTTGGCTTGTTTGATTGCAGCGCATGTTTCGCATTCATGGATAACCTGGGCTATAGTGTCCATGGTCAAGTCCACCCCTCGATCACGAGCCCATCTATATGTTGCATCTCTTCCTTGGTGGCCTGAGGTGTCATGGGCCCACCGAGCTAGAAATAATTCACCCTTATGTTGCCAGTCCAGATCCACCTGAGCCACTTCAATCTTAGCAGCCTGATCCACCTGCTGGTTATTTTGATGTTCTTCAGTGGCCCGACTCTTGGGTACGTGAGCATCTATGTGACGGACTTTTACAAGCAGGTTCTCCACCCGGGCAGCAATATCTTGCCACAATGCGGCAGCCCAGATGGGTTTGCCTCTGCGCTGCCAGTTGCTCTGCTTCCATTGCTGCAACCACCCCCACAGGGCATTTGCCACCATCCATGAGTCAGTATAGAGATAGAGCACTGGCCACTTTTCTCGGTCAGCAATGTCTAAAGCCAGCTGGATGGCCTTTACTTCTGCAAATTGGCTCGATTCACCTTCTCCTTCAGCAGTTTCTACAACTTGTCGCATAGGACTCCATACAGCAGCTTTCCACCTCCGATGTTTTCCCACAAGACGACAGGACCCATCAGTGAACAGGGCATATTGCTTCTCATTTTCTGGTAGTTCATTATACATTGGGGCCTCTTCAGCACGCGTTACCTCCTCCTCTGGCAATATTCCAAAATCTTTGCCCTCTGGCCAATCCATGATCACTTCCAGGATTCCTGGGCGACTGGGGTTTCCTATTCGAGCCCGTTGTGTGATCAGTGCGACCCACTTACTCCATGTAGCATCAGTTGCATGATGTGTACAGGGGACCCTCCCTCTGAACATCCAGCCTAGCACCGGCAGTCGGGGTGCCAGGAGGAGCTGTGCTTCAGTGCCGATCACTTCTGAAGCAGCTCGAACCCCTTCATATGCTGCTAATATCTCTTTTTCAGTTGGAGTATAGCGGGCCTCGGATCCTCTGTATCCCCGACTCCAAAACCCTAGGGGTCGACCTCGAGTCTCCCCTGGTGCTTTCTGCCAGAGGCTCCAGGTAGGGCCGTTCTCCCCGGCTGCGGTATAGAGCACATTTTTTACCTCTTGCCCTGCCCGGACTGGCCCCAGGGCTACTGCATGAACTATCTCCCGTTTAATTTGTTCAAAAGCTTGTCGTTGCTCAGGGCCCCATTTGAAATCGTTCTTCTTCCGGGTCACTTGATAGAGAGGGTTTACAATCAGACCGTAATTTGGAATGTGCATTCTCCAAAAACCCACAACGCCTAAGAAAGCTTGTGTTTCCTTTTTGCTAGTTGGTGGAGACATGGCTGTTATTTTGTTGATCACATCCATTGGGATCTGACGACGTCCATCTTGCCATTTTATTCCTAAAAACTGGATCTCCTGTGCAGGTCCCTTGACCTTACTTTGTTTTATGGCAAAACCGGCCTTCAGCAGGATTTGGACTATTTCCTTCCCTTTCTCAAAAACTTCTCCTGCTGTGTTGCCCCACACGATGATATCATCAATGTATTGCAGGTGTTCTGGAGCTCCACCCTGTTCTAGTGCAGTCTGGATTAGTCCATGGCAAATGGTAGGGCTGTGTTTCCACCCCTGGGGCAGTCGGTTCCAGGTGTACTGAACACCCCTCCAAGTGAAAGCAAACTGTGGCCTGCACTCTGCTGCCAAAGGGATTGAGAAAAACGCATTAGCAATATCAACTGTGGCATACCACTTGGCTGCCTTTGACTCCAGTTCGTATTGAAGTTCTAGCATGTCTGGCACAGCAGCACTCAGCGGTGGCGTGACTTCATTTAGGCCACGATAGTCTACTGTTAGTCTCCACTCTCCATTAGACTTCCGCACTGGCCATATGGGACTGTTAAAGGGTGAGCGGGTCTTGCTGATCACTCCTTGGCTCTCCAGTCGACGAATCAGCTTATGGATGGGAATCAGGGAGTCTCGGTTGGTGCGATATTGCCGCCGGTGCACTGTGGTGGTAGCAATTGGCACTTGTTGGTCTTCGACCTTCAGCAACCCCACAACAGAGGGGTCCTCCGAAAGACCAGGCAAGGTGGACAGCTGTTTAATTTCCTCCATCTCCAAGGCAGCTATACCAAAAGCCCACCGGTACACTTTTGGGTCCTTGAAATACCCTCTCCTGAGGTAGTCTATGCCAAGGATGCACGGAGCATCTGGGCCAGTCACAATGGGGTGCTTCTGCCACCCGTTCCCAGTTAAACTCACTTCGGCTTCCAATACAGTTAGCTGTTGGGATCCCCCCGTCACCCCAGAAATACAGATGGGTTCTGCCCCTATATAGCTTGATGGCATTAGGGTACACTGTGCACCGGTGTCTACCAGAGCCTTATACTTCTGTGGGTCTGACGTGCCAGGCCACCGAATCCACACAGTCCAGTAAACCCGGTTGTCCCTTTCCTCCCCCTGGCTGGAGGCAGGGCCCCTCTAATCCTCATCACAGTACTCATTTCTCATTTCTTGTACGTACGGGTCAGAAGTTTCTTCATTAAGATCAAGAGTAAGATCAGCCCTTCTACTCTCTCTGGGGAACTGCCCGCTGGAAACTGGAGCAGCAATTTTCCTGGAAGAACCTCTTTCTGTGATTGTTTTCCCTTGCAATTCGCGTACCCGTGCCCCTAGGGCTGCGGTAGGTTTCCCATCCCACTTCCTCATGTCCTCTCCGTGGTCACGCAGGTAAAACCATAGGGTGCCCCGTGGTGTGTACCCTTTATATTCTCTCTCTTGAGCAAAAGAACGCTTACTTCTAATAGCCGAGATACTGGTCCGTACAGGTGAGGAGTAGGACCTATCCTCTCTGAGTTGCTGGATCTCCCGGGACAGTTTTTCGGACAGTTTCTCCACAGCCGAGACGATGGAGGAAGAAAGACTTTCCTCGTATTGCCGGAGTTGACTAGCCAATTCATCCACTGTTTGTTCCTCTCCATCTTTCCAGGTCATCACTGCCAATGAATTGGCGTATGACGATGGTGAGCTCCTTATAAACTTCCGCCACATGGGTCGTGTGCACTTGACTTCGTCTGGATCTTTGGATAGTTGTTTATTGTTCAGGTCACCATAAATCACCTCCAGCACAGCTAATTCTCTCAGAAACTGGATACCCTTCTCCATGGTGGCCCACTTGCTTGGGCGACATATGACATCTTCCTTAAAGGGATACCTTTCCTTCACGCTTGACAAGAGTCGCCTCCAAAGGCTGAGGATACGTGTCCCTTTTCCAATTGCTTTATCAATGCCCCCTTCCCTAGAAAGGGATCCCAGCTGCTTGGCTTCCCTACCCTCTAATTCCAGGCTACTGGCCCCATTATCCCAGCATCGGAGCAGCCAGGTGACAATATGCTCACCTGGACGACGGCTGAAATCTTTTCGTATGTCTCGCAGCTCACTCAGGGATAGAGATCGGGTGGTCACTGCCTCGTTTATGAGTTCTTCCTCTTCCTCCTCCCCGATCAGCGGCCGGGTCTCCTCCTCCCGTTCTCGTGATGGCCCTTCTCCAGGGTACTCGTACAGTTCTTCCTCTGGTTCCCTTTTAGAAGCAGCTTCTTCCTCCCTTACTAAACGAGCCGACTTCCGCTTCGAAAATTTCTTCTTGTGTACAGGGGCGACTGATACCGGCACAGGCTGGTTCTTTGGTTCAGCCACAGGGCCTGTTGCCGGGGTTGGAGTGGCCGCAGTGCATGTCGCCGGGGTTGGAGTGGCCGCAGTGCAAGTGCATGTCACCAGAGTCCGAGTAGCCGCAGGGCCTGTTGCCGGGGTCTGAGTGACTGCAGTGCAAGTGCATGTCACCGGAGTCTGAATGGCCGCAGGGCCTGTCGCCGGGGTTGGAGTGGCCACAGTGCAAGTGCATGTCACCGGAGTCTGAGTGGCCGCAGGGCCTGTCGCCGGGGTTGGAGTGGCCACAGTGCAAGTGCATGTCACTGGAGTCTGAGTGGCCGCAGGGCCTGTTGCTGGGGTTGGAGTGGCCACAGTGCACGTGCATGTCACCGGAGCCTGAGTGGCCGCAGGGCCTGTTGCCGGGGTCTGAGTGACCGCAGTGCATGTCGCCGGGGTCTGAGTGGCCTCAGTGCATGTCGCTGGGGTCTGAGTGGCTGCAATGCATGTCGCCGGGATTGGAGTGGCCGCAGTGTATGTCGCTGGGGTTTGAGTGGCCGCAGTGCATGTCGCCGGGGTCTGAGTGGCTGCAGTGCATGTCGCCGGGATTGGAGTGGCCGCAGTGCATGTCGCTGGGGTCTGAGTGGCCGCAGTGCATGTCGCCGGGATTGGAGTGGCTGCAGTGCATGTCGCCGGGATTGGAGTGGCCGCAGTGCATGTCGCCAGGGTCTGAGTGGCCGCAGTGCATGTCGCCGGGGTCTGAGTGGCCGTAGTGCATGTCACTGGGGTTGGAGTGGCCGTAGTGCGTGTTGCCCAGGTTTGAGTGGCCGCAGGGCCTGTTGCCGGGGTCTGAGTGGCTGCATGGCCTGTCGCTGGGGTCGGAGTGGCCGCAGGGCGCGTTGCCCGGGTCTGAGTGGCCGCAGTGCGTGTCGTTTTACTGTCAGAGCCAGAGACCTTCCCTTCCCTTTGAGGGCACTGAATGGTGTTGAACAGGGCTCGGTAGGCATGGGCCAGGCCCCAGCACGTTGCAATGATCTGCATCTCTCTGGAGTTGCCAGGGTGACAGCATACTTTGTCCAAATATTCTACTAACTTTTCAGGATTCTGCACTTGCTCAGGGGTGAAGTTCCAAAACACTGGGGGTGCCCATTGGCCTAGGTACTTGCCCATCTTGTCCCACACACCCTGCCACTCATAATTATTCAGCCTTGGGGCAGATCTCTGGATGATATTCTTAAATTGCTTACCAACTTTAGACAAAACCGAAACAATATTCCCAAGAAGTATTAATAGAAGTATCTTAACTGCCCAAGGATGTTCAAAATACTGAAAAATTACTGTAATGAAGGAGGAAACATTATAGAAGAAGGTAGTGACCCTGCCATTCTGTATTTCCTCCGTAAAAAAAACTCTCAGAAAGGTTACTGCAATTGCTAGTTGTCTCCACGAAATGATCTCCGTGGTACAGTAACGGCTTCATTGCGAAGTTTACATACCACACTAACGTCAAGGTCAATGTTCTAAAAACAAACCTCACAAGCGAGACATTACTATTCACTGCAGACCACAGCAAACTGCAAAACCCAACACCAATCTTTAACATGTACAGCAGGAAAAAGAGCGCGATGCAGATTATACAAATCAATATTGAGAACAGAGAAACCAACATTGTGACCCACAACTACTAACAGATATAAGTTCTTTAATACGCTCCGGTTAACCTGTTATTATCTCAAACCCTTCGAGCCCCACGTTGGGCGCCAAAAAGGACTGTCGTGGTTTAACTTCAGTCGGCAACTAAGCACCACGCAGCCGCTCGCTCACTCCCCCCCACCCGGTGGGATGGGGGAGAGAATTGGAAGAGCACAAGTGAGAAAAACTCGTGGGTTGAGATAAAAACAGTTTAATAATTGAAATAAAATGATAATAATAATAATATGATAATAATAATAATAATACACAAAGCAAGTGATGCACAGTACAATTGCTCACCACCCGCCAACCGATGCCCAGCCAGTCCCCGAGCAGCGGCCCCCCCCGGCCAGCTTTCCCCAGTTTATGTACTGAGCATGACGTCACATGGTATGGAATGTCCCTTTGGCCAGTTTGGCTGTGCCCCCTCCCAGCTTCTTGTGCACCTTCAGCCTTCTCAGTCGGTAGAACATGGGAAGCTGAAAAGTCCTTGGCTAGTGTAAGCATTACCTAGCAACAACTAAAACATCGGTGCGTTATCAACTTTGTTCTCATCCTAAATCCAAAACACTGTACCAGCTACTAGAAAAGAAATTAACTCTATCCCTGCCGAAACCAGGACACCAGGTGATTCGTACTGTAATACCATTGATATGGCATATAAACACCCTAGAAGTGATGATATACAATGTTATAAAGCAATTAACATCATAGACTTAATTCATTGGCTATTCTCACCCAAAATCAAATCCCCTTGAGGTACACATCGGACTTCCCCATCCTTCCGCATTATCCACCAAGTGCACCCAGGTCCTTGAGCAAAAGCAATCCCACGGATGGGTTTGCCTCTGCCCGAGGCAGGAATAACCCAAACTGTTTTCCCCAGCATATTTCTTATGTGCACTACAGGGACTTTATTCCCATCTACAGTACGTAAAAGTTTTGATTGGGCAGGGCCAGCTCGATTGGCTTATCCCCACCTTTAGCAAAAGGTGGCTTTTGCTAAATGCGTATCCCAATGTACGAACGTCCCGCCACCCATTGCTCTCAGCGTAGTCTTTAACAGTCCATTGTACCGTTTGATTTTCCCAGATGCTGGTGCATGATAGGGGATGTGACACACCCACTCAATGCCGTGCTCTTTGGCCCAGGTGTCTATGAGGTGGTTTCCAAAGTGAGTCCCATTGTCTGACTCAATTCTTTCTGGGGTGCCATGTCGCCATAAGACTTGCTTTTCAAGGCCCAGAATGGTGTTCCTGGCAGTGGCATGGGGCACGGGATATGTTTCCAGCCATCTGGTGGTTGCCTCCACCATTGTAAGCACGTGGCGCTTGCCTTGGCGGGTTTGTGGGAGTGTGATATAATCGATCTGCCAGGCCTCCCCATATTTATATTTCAACCATCATCCTCCATACCAAAGAGGCCTTAACCGCTTGGCCTGTTTAATTGCAGCGCATCTTTCACATTCATGGATAACCTGCGCAATAGTGTCCATGGTCAAGTCCACCCCTCGATCACGAGCCCATCTATATGTTGCATCTCTTCCTTGATGGCCTGAGGTGTCATAGGCCCACTGAGCTATAAATAATTCACCCTGATGTTGCCAGTCCCGATCCACCTGAGCCACTTCAATCTTAGCAGCCTCATCCACCTGCTGGTTGTTTTGATGTTCTTCAGTGGCCCGACTCTTGGGTACGTGAGCATCTATGTGACGGACTTTTACAACCAGGTTCTCTACCTGGGCAGCAATATCTTGCCACAATGCGGCAGCCCAGATGGGTTTGCCTCTGCGCTGCCAGTTGCTCTGCTTCCGTTGCTGCAGCCACCCCCACAGGGCATTTGCCACCATCCATGAGTCAGTATAGAGACAGAGCACTGGCCACTTTTCTCAGTCAGCAACATCTAAAGGCAGCTGGATGGCTTTCACCTCTGCAAACTGACTCGATTCACCTTCTCCTTCAGCAGTTTCTGTGACTTGTCTAGGACTCCATACAGCAGCTTTCCACCTCCGATGCTTTCCCACAAGACGACAGGACCCATCAGTGAACAGGGCATATTGCTTCTCATTTTCTGGCAGTTTATTATACATTGGGGCCTCTTCAGCACGCGTCACCTCCTCTGGCGATATTCCAAAATCTTTGCCCTCTGGCCAATCCATGATCACTTCCAGGATTCCTGGGCGACTGGGGTTTCCTGTTCAAGCCCGTTATGTGATTAGTGCGACCCACTTACTCCATGTAGCATCAGTTGCATGATGTGTACAGGGGACCCTCCCTTTGAACATCCAGCCCAGCACCAGCAGTCGGGGTGCCAGGAGGAGCTGTGCTTCAGTGCCGATCACTTCCGAAGCAGCTTGAACCCCTTCATATGCTGCCAATATCTCTTTTTCAGTTGGAGTATAGCGGGCCTTGGATCCTCTGTATCCCTGGCTCCAAAACCCTAGGGGTCGACCTCAAGTCTCCCCTGGTGCTTTCTGCCAGAGGCTCCAGGTAGGGCCGTTCTCCCCGGCTGAGGTGTAGAGCACATTTTTTACATCTTGTCCTGCCCGGACTGGCCCCAGGGCTACTGCATGAACTATCTCCCGTTTAATTTGTTCAAAAGCTTGTCGTTGCTCAGGGCCCCATTTGAAATCGTTCTTCTTTCGGGTCACTTGATAGAGAGGGTTTACAATCAGACCGTAATTTGGAATACGCATTCTCCAAAAACCCACAATGCCTAAGAAAGCTTGTGTTTCCTTTTTGCTAGTTGGTGGAGACATGGCTGTTATTTTGTTGATCACATCCATTGGGATCTGACGACGTCCATCTTGCCATTTTATTCCTAAAAACTGGATCTCCTGTGCAGGTCCCTTGACCTTACTTTGTTTTATGGCAAAACCGGCCTTCAGCAGGATTTGGACTATTTCCTTCCCTTTCTCAAAAACTTCTCCTGCTGTGTTGCCCCACACGATGATATCATCAATGTATTGCAGGTGTTCTGGAGCTCCACCCTGTTCCAGTGCAGTCTGGATCAGTCCATGGCAAATGGTAGGGCTGTGCTTCCACCCCTGGGGCAGTCGGTTCCAGGTTTACTGGACATCCCTCCAAGTGAAAGCAAACTGTGGCCTGCACTCTGCTGCCAAAGGGATTGAGAAAAACGCCTTAACGATATCACTTGTGGCATACCACTTGTCTGCCTTTGATTCCAATTCATATTGAAGTTCTAGCATGTCTGGCACAGCAGCACTCAGTGGTGGCGTGACTTCATTTAGGCCACGATAGTCTACTGTCAGTCTCTGCTCTCCATTAGACTTCCGCACTGGCCATATGGGACTGTTAAAGGGTGAGCAAGTCTTGCTGACCACTCTTTGGCTCTCCAGTGACTGAATCAGCTCATGAATGGGAATCAGGGAGTCTCTGCTGGTGTGATATTGCCTTTGGTGCACCGTTGTGGTGGCAATTGGCACCTGTTGTTCTTTGACCTGCAGCAACCCCACAACAGAGGGGTCCTCCGAGAGACCAGACAAGGTGGACAGCTGTTTAATTTCCTCCGTCTCCAAGGCAGCTATACCAAAAGCCCACCGGTACCCTTTTGGGTCCTTGAAATACCCTCTCCTGAGGTAGTCTATGCCAAGGATGCACGGAGCATCTGGGCCAGTCACAATGGGGTGCTTCTGCCACCCATTCCCAGTTAGACTCACTTCGGCTTCCAATACAGTTAGCTGTTGGGATCCCCCCGTCACCCCAGAAATACAGATGGGTTCTGACCCTCTATAGCTTGATGGCATTAGGGTACACTGTGCACCGGTGTCTACTAGAGCCTTATACTCCTGTGGGTCCAATGTGCCAGACCACCAAATCCACACAGTCCAGTAAACCCGGTTGTCCCTTTCCTCCCCCTGGCTGGAGGCAAGACCCCTCTAGTCCTGGTCATAGTATTCATGACTCACTTTGTGTAAATATGAATCAGAAGTCCTTTTATTAAGATCAAGAGTAAGATCAGCCCTTCCACTCTGTCTGGGGAACTGCTTGCTGGAAACTGGAGCAGCAATTTTCTTGGAAGAACCCTCTTTTGTGATTGTTTGTCCTTGTAATTCACCTACCCATGCCTCTAGGGTCAAGGTAGTGCACCTGCCCTGACAAAGACTGGGGGCTTTAAGACCACTGGGTCCTCAGTTTTCACACCCTTACTTTTGCGCCTTTAAGGTGGCAAGTGCTGACGATCACGTACATGTTTTGGGCCAGTAATTATGGTCACGTATACACCTCGGGCAAGGGCTAAGAAACTCAAGGACCTCAGCCAATCAGAATTGACCACAAATCAGATTCAACTAGGGTATAAATGGAGCCCTGCCAGAGGGCAGGTTGAGTCGATCCTCTTCAGAGCAGCGGGTCTGCAGTTGGGGACTCTCCCCTTGGGTCGGGATGCCGTCGAAGGAAACTCCTTGAGGTTGAGAGCCCTCATCTTATAGGTGAGTGATTGTGCACATTTTGGATCCTCATTTCTAAAGCTGGCTGTGCAGTCTTAATTCCTTGTACGCCATCCTGAACCTGTGGTTTACTGATGTTGTCGGAGTATTGACGCCTCATTTCTAGTTAGTTGTCTCTTAAACAATTTTGGTTGAAATAAAATTTCTTTCTGAATTTATTACCTGCCTAAATTGATTTTGTGAGCCTCTGTGATATTAAATTGGCATAGTTGACAGGATGGTGTCAATAGAGGAATTATTATGAAGGCATGGCTGTAGCCCTTCTCCCCGAGGTATAAAATGGGTGAAGGAGAAGTGGTTCGACCCAGCAGTGGTCGCAGAGAGAGCAGAACAATGCCACGGGAATAATCAAAATGGTAAAGATAAAGGGACCATGTGTGTCATCCTGGGTGCCTGTCTAATTCAAGCACTAAATCATTATCTCACAGAGGTGATCAGCTCCAGTGCAGGTGTGTCCTGCTGTGGAGCGGCGGATCGCGGCATACAGGGTTTTTTTCCTGAGCCAGGGAACCCACAGGGGAGCACAGAGACCTGCTGCTCACCCGCAGCTCTCACGAAGGCAGCTGATGAGGCATTGGCGGGGCTAGGAGCAACGTCTACCACCCCCCACTCCCACTAGAGGCAGCCCAAGGGAGCGCTAGCGACTAGGAGCACTGCGAACAGGATGGGCAAACAGCGTGTGGCACGTCAGCTAGGGCATGACGCGGCAGTTTGCGTGGCAGTTCGTGAGGGAGGGTTCCTCTTCGAAGGAGAGGCACTCCATGGGCCAAGTGAGGGACTCAGCATGCACATAAGCCAGCAACTGGGTACAGGTCAAGGGCACTTATCCTACCTGACCCTCAAGGCAGAATGGTGGGCACTCGTCTGAGGGCAAAAGCCACAGCTCCAGCTGGGGGGTCTGCACCATCTACCCCAGCAATGGCCGATGCTTCCATGCAGACAGAACTGCTGAAGGGAGAGGCTGCAGTGCAGACCTCAGGCTGCAGGAAGTGCCTAGACCTTTATCTTAGGGTAGGGACAGGCAGCAGACCTGCCTGCAAAAGGTGTGCCCAGGTGGAGGACCTTCTGCAGCAAGTGGCTGAGCTGCAGGAGGCGGTGAGAAGACTGCGTAACATCAGGGAGGCAGAGAAGGAGCTAGATAGCTGGTGCCAAGCGCAGTCTGCAGTGGACCCACAGCCCATGGCCAGACAGCCAAAAACTCCCCCACCAGCACACACAGAAGGGAGTGGGGGAGGGCAATAATGCAGAAGAATGGGCAGTTGCAAAGGCAAGGACCAGCAGGAGGAAGAGACTTTCCCTGAAGCCTGAGGTACCCCTGCAGAATCACTTCACCTCTCTGCAGGCCGAAGAGGAAAGTCCTGTCGCACCAGGAGAAGCACTGGAGATGAGTAATGCAGCCTGATCTGCCCCCCGTATAACAACCAGCGCAACTAAGAAAACATGACGGGTGATAGTAGTAGGCGACTCTCTTCTGAGAGGTACAGAGGCACCCATTTGTTGACCGGACACACTCTCTAGAGAGGTGTGCTGCTTACTGGGGGCTCACATCAGGGATGTCACCGAGAGGCTACCAAGCCTCGTACGGTCCAGTATTATCCGCTGCTGCTGTTTCACATGGGCACCAGTGGCAGAGCCAGGAGCAGTCTGAGGACTATCAAGAAGGACTACAGAGCCCTGGGAGCAACAGTAAGGGACTCAGGAGCACAGGTAGTTTTTTCATCAATCCTGCCGGTCAAAGGGAAGGGGTTTGAAAGGACCAGTCAAATCTGGTGAGTCAACAAATGGTTATAGGACTGGTGCCACAGCCAGGGGTTCGGCTACTTAGACCATGGGACTTGCTTTGAGAAACCTGGTCTACTGGGGGCTGACAGGGTCCATCTGTCAGAGAAGGGGAAGAGCATCTTCGGTCATAGGCTTGCCAAGCTGGTGAAGAGGGCTTTAAAGTAGAGATGCCGGGGGAGGGGAACCTCAATCCATCCCACTCCTACCAATTTGATGCCAGGGTCAGCAGTAGATGCCCAGAGCCTGGAGAAGAAACACAGGTCAGCAGGAGAGCGCCTGAAGAGCAGCTCAGAGGAACTCCAGCCAGTGAGACAGCTTCATTGGGGGCCCAACTTAAATGCCTCTATGCAAACGCACGTAGCATGGGGAATAAACAAGAGGCGTTAGAGATGTGCGCACGCCTGCAGGGCTACGACCTTACTGGCATCACGGAGACGTGGTGGGATGGCTCCTGTGACTGGAGTGTTGGGATGGAGGGATACAGGCTCTTTAGGAAGGACAGGCAGGGGAGACAAGGAGGGGGTGTCATCCTCTATGTCAATGACCAGCTGGAGTGCATGGAGCTCTGCCTGGGCATGGATGAGGAGCCAACCAAGAGCTTATGGGTCAGGATTAAAGGGAAGGCAAGGACAGGTGACACTACGGTGGGGGTCTGCTAGAGGCCACCTGACCAGGAAGACAGAGTGCATGAGGCCCCCTATAGACAGATAGGAGCAGCCTCATGCTCACAAGCCCTGGTCCTCATGGGGGACTTCAACCACCCCGACATCTGTTGGAGGGACAACATGGCAGGGCATAAGCAATCCGGAAGGTTCCTGGAATGTGTTGACGATAACCTCCTTCTCCAAGTGGTAGAGGAGCCAACGAGGAGAGGTGCTATGCTGGACCTTGTCCTCACCAACAAGGAGGGGCTGGTGGGGAATGTGAAGCTCAAGGGCAGCCTGGGCTGCAGTGACCACAAAATGGTGGAGTTCAAGATCCTTAGGGCACTGAGGAGGGTGCACAGCAAGCTCACTACCCTGGAGTTCAGGAGAGCAGGCTTTGGCCTCTTCAGGGATCTGCTTGGTAGAGTGCCATGGGACAAAGCCCTGGAGGGAAGAGGGGCCCAAGAAAGCTGGGTAATATTCAAGGATCACCTCCTTCAAGCTCAGGAGCGATGCATCCCAACAAAGAGGAAGTCAGGCAAAACCACCAGGAGGCCTGCATGGACAAACAAGGAGGTCCTGGACAAACTCCAACACAAAAAGGAAGCCTACAGAGGGTGGAAGCAAGGACAGGTAGCCTGGGAGGAATACAGAGGAATTGTCTGAGCAGCCAGGGATCAGGTTAGGAAAGCTAAAGCCCTGATAGAATGAAATCTGGCCAGGGACGTCAAGGGCAACAAGAAAAGATTCTATAGGTACGTCAGGGATAAAAGGAAGACGAGGGAAAATGTGGGCCCTCTCCAGAACAAAACGGGATACCTGGTTACCCGGGACACGGGGAAGGCAGAGGTACTCAATGACTTTTTTGCCTTGGTCTTCACTGGCAAGTGCTTGAGCCTCACTGCCCAAGCCGCAGAAGGCAAAGGCAGGGACTGGGAGAATGAAGAGCCGCCCACTGTGGGAGAACATCAGGTTGGAGACCATCCAAGACACCTGAAGGTGTACAAGTCCATGGGACCCAATGAGATCCGTCCGTGGGTCCTGAAGAAACTGGCAGATGAAGTTTGTAAGCCACTATCCATCGTATTTGAGAAGTCGTGGCAGTTAGGTGAAGTCCCTGGTGACCGGAAAAGGGGAAACATAACCCCCATTTTTAAAAAGGGAAAAAAGGAAGACCCGGGGAACTACAGGCCAGTCAGTCTCACCTCTGTGCCTGCGAAGATCATGGAACAGATCTTCCTGGAAGCTATGCTAAGGCCCATGGAGGACAGGGAGGTGATTCGAGACAGCCAGCATGGCTTCACCAAGGCCAAGTCCTGCCGGACTAACCCAGTGGCCTTCTATGATGGAGTGACTGCATCAGTGGACACGGGAAGGGCTACAGATTTCATCTGTCTGGACTTCTGTAAGGCCTTTGACACGGTCCCCCACAACACCCTTCTCTCTAAACTGGAGAGGTGTGGATTTGATGGGTGGACTGTCCGATGGGTGAGGAATTGGTTAGATGGTCGCATTCAGAGGGTAGTGGTCAACGGCCCAATGTCCAGATGGAGATTGGTGACGAGTGGTGTCCTGCAGGCGTCTGTATTGGGACCAGTACTGTTTAATATCTTCATCAATGACATAGACAGTGGGATTGAGTGCACCCTCAGCAAGTTTGCAGATGACACCAAGTTGAGTGGTGTGATCGACACACCAGAGGGACGGGATGCTGTCCAGAGGGACCTGAACAAGCTCAAGAAGTGGGCCTGTGTGAACCTCATGAGGTTTAACAAGGCCAAGTGCAAGGTCCTGGACCTGGGTCGGGGCAGCCCCCGGTATCACTACAGGCTGGGGGATGAACGGATTGAGATCAGCCCTGCCAAGAAGGACTTGGGGGTACTGGTGGATGAAAAGCTGGACATGAGCCAGCAATGTGCGCTCGCAGCCCAGAAGGCCAACCATATCCTGGGCTGCATCAAAAGAAGCATGGCCAGCAGGTCGAGGGAGGTGATTCTGCCCCTCCACTCTGCTCTGGGGAGACCCCACCTGCAGGACTGTGTCCAGCTCTGGAGCCCTCAGCAGAAGAAAGACACGGACCTGTTGGAGCAGGTCCAGAAGAGGGCCACGAAGATGATCAGGGAGATGGAACAGCTCTCCTATGAAGAAAGGCTGAGAGAGTTGGGGTTGTTCAGCCTAGAGAAGAGAAGGCTTTGGGGACACCTTATCGCAGCCTATCAGTACTTCAAGGGGGCTTCTCAAAAAGATGGCAGCAACCTTTTTAGCAGGGCCTGTTGCGACAGGACAAGGGGGAATGGCTGTAAACTAAAGGGGGGGTAGATTTAGACTAGATATAAGGGAGAAATTTTTTATGCTGAGGGTGGTGAAACACTGGCACAGGTTGTCCAGAGAGGTGGTGGATGCCCCATCCCTGGAAACATCCAAGGTCAGGTTGGACGGGGCTCTGGGCAACCTGATCTAGTTGAAGATGTGCCTGCCCATGGCAGGGGGGTTGGACTAGATGACCTTTAAAGGTCCCTTCCAACCCAAACTATTCTATGATTCTATGATTCTATATCCTCTTTGAGTTGCTGGAACTCCCGGGACAGTTTTTCCACAGCCGAGATGCAGGCCCATAGGGAGGAAGAGAGACTTTCTTTGTAGTGCTGGAGTTGGCCAGCCAATTCATCCACTATTTGTTCCTGTCTGTCTTTCCAAGTCATTACGGCCAATAAGTTGGCATATAACGATGGTGTGCTCTGTACCCACTCCTGTCACATGGGTCATGTGCATTCAACTTCATCTGGATCTTTGGATAACTGTTTATTGTCCAGGTCATCATAAATCTCCTCCAGCACGGCTAATTCCCTCAGGTACTAGATACCTCTCTCCATGCTAGGCGATAGATAACATCTTCCTTGAAGGGTTATCTTTCCCCCATGCCTGACAGGAGTTGCCTCCAGAGGCTGAGGGCTTGTGCCCCTTTTCCAATTGCTTTGTCAGTGCCCCCTTCCCTAGAAAGGGATCCCAGCTGCTTGGCTTCCCTACCCTCTAATTCTAGGCTACTGGCCCCATTATCCCAACATCGGAGCAGCCAGGTGACAATATGCTCACCTGGACGATGGCTGAAATCTTTTCACATGTCTCGCAGTTCAGTCAAGGATAGGGATCGGGTGGTTTCCACCTTGTTTATAAGTTCTTCCCCCTCCTCTCCTTGTGATGGCCCTGCTTTTTCATCATCCCTTACTAAACAAGCTGACTTTTACTTCCAACATTTCTTCTTGTGTATAGGGGCGACAGATTCCAGCACAGGTTGGTTCTCCAGTTCAGCTGCAGTACCTGTTGCAGGGGTTGGAGTATCTGCAGTGTGTGCCACTAGAGTTGGAGTAGCCACAGTGCCTGTCATTTTGTTGTCAGATCCAGAGACCTTTTTTTCCTCTTGAGGGTGCTGAATAGTGTTGAACAGGGCTCAGTAGGCATGGGCCAGGCCCCAGCACATTGCAATGATCTGTGTCTTCATAAAATTACCAGGGTGACAGAATACTTTTTCCAAATATTTTACTAATTTTTCAGGATTCTGCACTTACTCAGGGGTGAAGTTCTAAAATACTGTGGGTGCCCACCATCCTAGACATTTTCCCATGCTATCCCACACACCCTGCCACTCATAACTATCCAGCCTTGGGGCAGATCTCTGGATAATGTTCTTAAATTGCTTATTAACAGCAATTTAATTGCTTAGACAAATCCAAAAAAATATTCCCAAGAAATACCAATAGAAGTACCTTAACTACCCAATGATGTTCAAGATACTAAAAAGTTATTGTAATGAAGGAGGAAACATCATAGAAGAAGGTAGCGAGACTGCCATCCTGTATTTCCTCCATAAAAAACCTCTCAGAGGAAGAACTATAATTGCTAATTGTCTCTATGAGGTAGTACCCGAAATACAGTAATGGCTTCAATACAAAGCTCAAATACCAGATTAAACTCAAGGCCAGTGTTTTAATAACAAACCTCCCAGGCAAAACATCACTAATCACTACAGACCACAGCAAACTGCAAAAACCAACACCAATCTTTAACATGTACAGCAAAAAGAAGATCATGATGCAGATCAGATAAACTAATATGAAGAACAGATGAATCAATATTGCGACCCACAACTGTTAACAGTTATAAATTCCTTAATTCCTCTGGTTAATCTGTTATTATCTCAAACCCTTCGAGCCCCATGTTGGGTGCCAAAAAAGACTGTCATGGTTTAACCTCAGTCAGCAACTGAGTACCACACAGCTGCTCGCTCACCCCCTCCCCCCACCCCAGTGGGATGGGGAAGAGAATCAGAAGAGTAAAAGTGAGAAAACTCATGAGTTGAGATAAAAACAGTTTAATAATTCAAATAAAATAAAGTAAAATAGTAATAGTAATAATAGTAATAGTAATAATAATGATAATAATAATAATAATAATAATAATAGAATATACAAAGCAAGTGATGCACAATGCAATTGCTCACCACCCACTGACCGATGCCCAGCCAGAACCCGAGCAGTGGCCCCCCTCAGCCAGCTTTTCCTTAGTTTATATACTGAGCACGACGTCATATGGTATGGAATATCCCTTTGGCCAGTTTGGGTCAGATGTCCTGGCTGTGCCCCCTCCCAGCTTCTTGTGCACCTTCAGCCTTCTCAGTCGGTAGAGCATGAGAAGCTGAAAAGTCCTTGGCTAGTGTAAGCACTACCTAGCAACAACTAAAACATCGGTGTGTTATCAACATTATTCTCATGCTAAATCCAAAACACAGCACTGTATCAGCTACTAGGAAAAAGATTAACTCTATCTGAGCTGAAACCAGGACACAACACAGATGAGAGACTGTAGGCCACCAAGATGTACTTAGTGGTTTGGAATATTTGAGAGACTGAATGAACCAGAAACAGACTGGAGAGGAAAACTAACGCAGAGCTCATCACTGTACAGAAAATGCAAAACTTGTTCTCTTGCACTGCAACTTTTCTCAAAAAATTATAAAACTATCATGCACACATTGCACTTATATAAGGAAACAAACACATTGTATAAAAATACTCCATTGAGGGAATATATTTGGTTTGGTGTACAATAATAATATTCATATTAGGTCATACTTTATTTGGCCAACAGCAACTGAAGAGTACTGTAGGGAAAGTGTTTTAGACCTCCTATCTAATAAAAGATACAAGTCTAAAGCTGCATTTAGGATACCATTCATCAAACATTTCTTTCCGTTGTGCATAATGTGCATAAAGTGAAGTGATACAGTATTCAGCACCACAAAACTCTTCTTTTACTAGCTTCTACATAAGGTAAAAATTGACAATATGATGTTTCCTGAGAAAAGTCAATATCTTACTGAAATCCCACTGTACGCACAAAGAAAGTTTCAGATGAGAAGGAAAAACCTTATCGTCTAAAGCTTTGTATGTAAAAATTTTTCAAATAAACTTTCAAACAGGCACAGGTATGTCTTTTCTGTCATAGGGAACATAGAAGAGATCATTGTGTTGTGTCAATGAATTGCTTTAAAAATTATTTGAATTTCTCAATATCTTGAGGCTGTCAGAGGGCACAAGGATAGATTCATTTTCTTGGTTTCATGTTTCATGTGTTGAATGGGCAAGAGAGTAGTTTTTGCATAATTTTTTTTTTAAGCAACCTCTAAATTGTCTGGACAGGACCAGGTCAGCTGTCTAGAAAGCCTTGTACTGGGGAGGGGGGGCGGAAATCCTTGGTAAGTTTGTGCATTTGATTTCTTTGTCTTCATTAAGCTGTGTGGCTGCTTTTCTCATCAAGCTAATCTGTTCATGCTCTCACATTGGTTATGTAGCAGAGATAGTTGAGTAGTTGATCACACCTCTGTTTTAATTCTCTCTATTGTATTCTTTATAAGAAAGGAAGTGGAAATAATAATTCTTGACCAGTCAAAAAGGATAGGCAAATAACAGAGTCCTAGATAGACTGTATGCAGCTAATGGTTATGGAAAGAAAGGAAATAACTTCTGCAATTTGATGTGGATTTTCTAAAAGACCTTTCCTTGTCTTCTGAAGATAGTACTGGTTTATACTAGGCAAACTGGTGACCAATCCAAAGGAAATCTGGTCGCTTCAGTAGAATTCAAGCAAACTGAGACTTCTTTGCTAAGGAAATTAGGCAATAGTTGGTATCAGTGCCACAAGAAGAACATTTTTTGATTGGCAATAGAATAACTGAGGAATTGGACAGACTGTGATCAATAAATTAAGGGGAAAAAAGTGTTCTTTCATTCTGCTTAAGAGCCAATGAAGTAACTGTCATGTTGGGGACAATTTGAACAGAAGAATTTGAACAGGAGGCATACCTAGGATGTTGTATAGGGTTCATAAACACAAAGTACAGTTGTGGAGGCTCCTTCACAGGATACTTTGGATGCAAAAGATGACAGTTTCAGAGAAAACTAGAAAAAATTGTGAAGGAGAAATTTGTTGAGAATTGTTAAGCGCTTATAAATATTTTTACATTTTAGAAATTCTTAAGCAACTTAAGAAGTATTTGGGGGAAATACATATGCTTGTGCTGTTCTTATACTCTTCTTTTGCTACTTCTAGAGACAGGACACAAAGCTGGATGGATTTTTGATCTAACTCTGTAAGATTGCTCTGATATTCTTACTTATTTCTGCTTCATGCTAGTCGTCGTTGGTTTTATTGTTTTCACTTCCTAGTTACTGGCAGTACTACAGTATTTCAGTGCTGTAATCATAATTACCCTTGATAGTAATTACATTTTTAGTGTAATCTTTTCCTTAAAGTGTAATGCATTTACAGAGATAGCTTTCCCATGACATGTAGTTACATTTGAATTATTTTTTAGAGATGAAAAAGCATTGGCATTTGATAGTAATGAACTTGTATTGATCAGATTTGGGATTGCAGTTTTCAGTTAAAACTATCTTTTTTTTAAATGTATACAGTGCAGAAAAGATGATGCCTAAACTTCTCTTAAAAGTCACCCCATTTAAAGAATTTATTGAGACTTAAGTAGTTCTAGTGCTGATTCACACAAGAAGCAAACTCGAAACCCTGCAGAAATGTGTAATCACTAATTTTTACCATGAGTGATTCCAAAGATGGTATCCTATCTACAACAATTAGCTAAGTAATAAATTAATATATTGAACAAATTATTTAGAACAAAACAGACAAAAAGAAGGTTTTAACAGAAGGGCACAGTAGCCCAGACAAATGATCAACGTAATGATACCGATGATCTACAGGCAGTACAGAAGATGCCGGTACAACTGCCTGAAGAGTCTGCCAATGAACCAGATGCTGCTGCAGGGAAAATATCTTTCTCAGCTGGCACCTGGGTAGTGTTTGTCATCTGAAAGAGAAAACGACTTATGATTATAATGTGGTGGGATAAATAGCACTATTCCATCACTGTATAGTCATCTTTATTAAGTGTCTTTGGAAATCCATTCTGTATGTGGATTTACACTTCATATTTCACTTGTGACAGAAGTACCTCATCTAAGTAATCAGGAGAAAAGTATTTGATACTCTGATAGATAAATGGTAGCACAGATATAAAACATTTTCTCTTTTATCCATAGAAAGACCTGCACTCTCACTTTACTCTTTGCATTTCAATGCATGCTTTTTTCAGACTGTATGAGAATAATAATTAATATTTTCTCTCTTGAGACTAGACAAAGATGAAGTTAAACTGGTGTCAACAACATTGAGATTCAGAGCATTTTTTCCTAGTTGAAAAATTCTGAAAGAATACTTCACAGATTTTTTTATATCTCTGTATATATAGATAGATCATATATATCTAGACAGAGAGAGATATATAAAAATACAGACAGAGCATCCCAAACCTCTTCTTACACTATGTGTAAAACAATCAGACTTCATGTTTCAACCTTTCTCCCACTTAAAGACCCTCAAAACAGAATTTCCAATGATCCAGGTGGTGCTCTACTTCTGACTATATGACAGGTCTGGAATTCTTCAGACTTCGGCAGAGTTTTCATGGATTGGCAAGGGATTAAGAATGTAAAAAGGCCAAAAATGTGGCTTAGTGATATAAGAAATTGCTGTAAGAATTATTTATTCTTAATCTCAGTACAGGTAAATTTGACGTTCTGTGCTCTTTCACTGTAAAGAGTTCCAGTGATAATTTAAAAGTGAAAAAGGCAATAGGCAGAGTGAAATGGCTGGTTTTCCTGCTGGATTAAGTGTGACAAGTGAGTGCACAGTATACAGTCACTTTTTAAAAATGCTGCTTTTCTTATACAGCTAAGAACTTTTAAGAAATTAATTGCATAGTGCAGAATTGACCATGGGTTTCTTTTGGTTTTTGTTTGTTTGTTTGCTTGAAAGAATGCCTCACATCCTTAGTTAGGGTGCATCACCTCTGTGTGTGTATGTTGTTTGTTTTAGTGTAAGTGATGATACCTTTTGTATTTCCCCAACACTGAGTTTCTGTGGAGTACTAGAAAGCTAGAGTACTCTGTTTCACAACAGAGAGTCTGGAATTGAAATAAGCAATTTTATCAATGGGCATTGCCAATACCTTGGCCTAATGGCACTTCTCCCAGCCAGCCCATTTAAGTTAAATATAGATACAAAGAAGACAGTAGGAGACATGACAGCCTGAGCTACACTGGGACCACCCATTATTTAGACAATCTTCCATTGATTTTAGGGATTTTCTGCACTCAGAAAATTACTTCAGGAGAGAACCAAACCCACTAGCATAGAAAATCAAATCTAAACTCATTAAGGTAAATGTCACACAATATTTTCTTTCCATTTTGAAAACATATATACAATAATTTTACTGTCTGAGAGATTCAGCAAATCAGATCTATGTTTTACAGTTCTAATACTAAGTGTACTAGAAATCCTACCTTCCAGAGTAATATATAGCAGGTGAGAAGTACAATTACCCTGGTACTAGGTCACAGAATCATAAAATCATAGAATCACAGAATCATAGAATAGCCCAAGTTGGAAGGGACCGCAAAAGATCATCTGGTTCAACCTTTCATGGAAAAGGGAGGCTAGATGGGATTATCTAACACCCTGTCCAGTCACATCTTGAAAAACTCCAGTAATGGGGACTTCACCACATCCTTGGGGAAGTTGTTCCAGTGATTGATTATTCTCACTGTAAAAAATTTCTTTGTTTTATCAAGATGAAACTTCTCCCAGTGCAACTTGCACTCATTACCCCCTGGCCTCTCCAAATGATGTCCAGCAGTAGCAGATTAGAACAAGTCCATTGAAGTCATTGGAACAGCACCATTTGACAAAAGATTACTAGTAGCCCTGTTAACCTATATACCCAGCCCGTTCTCCATCCGATAGGATCTGGATCTGCTCTTTAAAGTCCTAGAAAATTCCATTTGGCCTAGTGAGAATTTAATGGCCCAAATAATACAGTCATTTCTATATCAGAAGTCAATTCCAGTGGAGACTTCCTCTTAAAAGCTGGTGCCATGATATGTTCTAATATTATTTGGTAGAGTTTGCTCTGTTGACAAGAAACCACCTGTGGAACAGGTAGCACTTCTAAGGCTCTGGGGCTGTAAATGATGTCCTGATACAGTGCTTTCTTATGGGGAACTCAAATTCCTTTGTAAACATAGGGTTTGATGTTGAAATTTCATGAAAAACAAAATACAGCAATGAATTAATATTTCAAGGAGACTAATATTGTCGTTTACTGTTTTATGAGTTTTGCTGTTTGGCTTGTATTTGCATGTCCTCCCACACTTAAATAGTAACAGTTGGGGCAAAAAAAAAAAAGATAAAATCAAGAATTCTGATTTGGAGAATGAATTTTTATGTTCATCAGGGATTATCTATTCCACCCATTATTCCAATTTCTAAATGAAAAAAAAAAAATCTTTCAGTGTTGTACTGTATTTAGCCATTCTTGCAAACAGCAACTTTTAATAAGCAAGAATTCTGTTTGTCTGCATATTGGAAATCTTGTTCCTACCTATACTGTAATATGAAAATAATAAATTATATTTTTTTAAAAAAGAAATATTAACAATACCTGTCTTATGACATTTTCCAATAAATTAAATGGCTATATAGCATAGCTGTTACCACAGATACCAGGGGATTTCAAGGATAAAACAGGTTAATCTCAGTTTAACCATCTGTCATAATTTAATAAAGTTAAAATTTCATTGAACTTGTGTTTTTCCAGTGTGATGAGGGCAGTACTACACTTAGAGGACTGTTTTGTGAATATAGTGGCTTAGGAAGGAATTTATCAGCTCTATTCAGTGCCTGATAAAGTATGGGTTCATTAAGAATTTCCCAGCTGACAAGGATTCTACATTTAAAAAAAAAAAAAAAAAAATCCATACCTGTTTGTGGGTCAGTCCCATTAGAACCTTCTATTGCTCTAGTGTGTTAGCAAAAAAAAATACCAGAGATTTCCAGAGTAGACTGCTTGAAGTAACAGGAGGCCAGAAACAATTTAACTTACAAAAAAATTTAAGAATAATAACCAACTATCCATCCAGTATTTCCAGAAATATAATTCAGTATCTTCCCACTAGTTTGCATCAGTAATCCACTGACTTGCCACTAGAATCTTCTTTAAAAATTCTCTTTAGACACATTTTTTTTTAAATTCAGATTAATGTTTACATTATTCTAAATGAAATATAAATCACATTCATTAAAATTAATAATGATAAATGTTCTTGTTTGCATGAAATGGAAATGCATAATCAGAGAAAATTAAAGTCATACAAATTAATTAGTTCACAAAACTGGGAGATGATGGGGATGCCAAACAGATGCAAGTAAATAAATGGTTGAATGAATAGTACATTATCAATTTGTATGGAGGCTGTTCTGTAGTAGGCACAACTGTCTCTTTCAGTTCCACAGGGAATAATTGGAAAGTTAAACTAAGTAACAAATTGATGTGTTGTTTTTTAAGGGAAAATAAATCTGCAGATGAACCCCACAGAGTATCTGATATGGCAAAATCAAATTCAGCCTTACCTTTTCAATTTTATTCACTAAAAACTTGAGAAAATAAATTAAAATGAGAAAATTATTGATCAAATGTAACCAGTTTTTGTTTACTAGAAAGTGGTGAAATTTCTAGAATTTGGGGGGGTTATTTCTGAAATACTTACCATACATGATTACTTCACAAAAAAGTTGTTGTTATTCAAACTTTGAAATGCATGCTGTGTGTGTTTCTGTGTATTTTTTTCTGTTCTCTGATAAGCTGAGTTTGTGACTAATGAACTCAGTGGGAAATCTTTTTATCATAATCAAAATATATCATTCAAAATTTGCTTTCTGCAAATACAGGGCACAAGAGCTTAAAAACCCCATAAACACTCATTATAAAAATGGCTGCTGTACCTAACAAGACGTAATTTGTCACCAATAACAATGTAACAATATCCACTGCATAACCTCATTACCGTTTTGCTTTATGTATCTTTCTTCCACTTATTCTGAATCCTCAAAAAAATTTCTCAAGTCCAGCATTGCATGTTATTTGCAGAGTGCTCATCACCTCATACTGCATGAGGGATAGATTTTGCTGCTGCCATAATGCAAACAATAAATAATAATTCTAAAATTATATTCAATTGCTAGGAGTACTTGAGGCAGATAAATACATGTGTAAGAATATGACCATATTTATTTGTTTATGATCATGTGATTGAGGTGCAAAGAAGAATGGAGCTCCACTGTTCTAGGCACTGTACAAATAAATGAATTCTGGATGAAGCAGTGGTGTGGATGGAGGTGTATGGTCACATTTCTGTCTCATCAGCAAGAGGAAATGCTGTGCCAGGCAATGATAGCAAGTAGAAGCAGGACTGCTAGCTAATCTCTCTAGGCAAGAATGTAATGTAACAGCAAAGAAAAATCTTTATCAGGCCAGTGACTAGAGTCACTGGTAGAAATTGCCATATGCGTGTTTCTGTGCTATTAGTTAGCTACACTAGGTTGTGACTTTTCCACCTCCCCAGCTGTACTTTAGCATGTTCCCTCTGACATGAGAATGCTCAAAGCATATTTGCAACTACTGACTATGTTGATGGGATAGAGAACAGAAAGGTTAGTTTGAGATTCTGTTTTCAGGAACTTTTTGGTCTTTGATTCTTTCATTAGCTATAAGGCAAGAATCCATATATATTTTCAAACTCAGCCACTGAAAACAAAAACCTACAGGACTAGGTGCTTACAGAACAAAATCAGCTTGGATAATCCATTCATTCAGTGTAATAATATTTTGCAACAGGTGTGTCAGGCCATTTTCCATGATTAATTTATACCCATGGATGTTTTTAAAGCCACCGTTCAGGTGTCTGTAACTCTTTAAGTAAAACTTAGCTGATTATCTGTAAAGAAAACAACAAAAATAAAACTATGGATCTCTTTTTTTAAATCATTGCCTACAAAATAATATTTTTTCTGAATAAAAGTTCATTGTAATATAAACCAATGAAATCTTAGAGTTATAAGATCTACAGAAATTTAAAAAAACAAAATCAGTGTCATGTTTTAACCCCAGCAGACAACTAATCACCACGCAGCCACTTGCTCACTCCCCCCTGGTGGAATGCAAGAGGAAATTGGAAAGGTAAAAGTGCAACCAGAAAGCCTTCTGTAGCCTATTTCTTCCAAGCTAATACTTATTAGACTGAAATTTATTAATGAATTTTACTTACTTAAGCTTGGGTGTTTTGATGTGGTGCAACTTGGATTTTCAAAGCAGAGATGATGAGTCACATTGTTCAGATATAAATTGAATTGCATTTATTTAAAGAACATATTTATCACTTAGATGTAAATCACAAGGAAAATATCTGCATTGTAACTAGAAAATTCTTGATATTATTCTTTTGTTATTTCATTCCTAATTCATAGTGTCTGCTACTGGCAAAAATAGGGAAAATTACTTAAACGAGATATTCTTTGTGGGAAGAAAACATTTAACAGTGATCAATAGTGGCCCAACAGAGTCAATACAGTCTGATTAAATAGCTGTCTAAGCTGGGAGCATTTGCTATACCATGGAAAAAAAAAAAAAAGAGCGAGGGAGATGTTTATGGCCCTGGCAAGCAAGCAGAATAGCCCCAGAGTGTGAATAAACATTACAATAATGTAATCATTTATATAAGAAAAAATGTCCTAGAAAATTTATTGTATTTACTTAATCCTGTCACCCCAGGCTTGCAAATGTAAAGAAAGTGACTTAGTGCTAAGTGATTTGTGTTATTCATTGCTGTACTGTATTTGACTGGCTGATACTTTAAGACAGACTTTAAAAGACAGCATCATTAACCTTGTCCCTTCATCCCAGATCATGCAAGATAATTAGTCTTTCTGCTTCATTAGTTGCCTAAATGCACTACTCGGACACCTGTGACGTCTTTCAAAAAATATGTTGGTTATCACTAACTCAATAAGTACCTGCCCATTTGGTGATTGTGATCCAAGCCATTTAAGGTAACAATATGATAGAAATTCCAGCTGAGACCTCTCTGGAGAGAAAATCTCAAGATAAGTGTTCCCCAGGTGCTAGCCTCAGAAGAGACCCTTTCATCTGCAGCTATCTATTGCATGCTTTGGCTGTTTGAGGAGATATTAAAAATATGCAGGTCTGTGAGCTGAAGCTGAACACAGATGTCCAGGTGGACTATCAGGTTTCTGTCTGTTCTCAGATATCTCAGTATATGCCTCTGGCAGACATGTTCTGCTCTATAATCAAAGGACTAAGGGAATTTAGGAATGAAGTAAATTGTTCATATTTTTTGCAAAATATTTTGAATCTTGGTCTTTCATATCCCTTTGGGAGCTGGTTATGTCAAAGTAGTGGGTATTCAGGGGTGAAGTGTTGGCACTGTTCTTTCAAAGAAATGACAGATAGGTAGGAATCTAAAAGCTGTGTAACGACAGATTTTGAGTAGAGGATGATAATCATCCTTGGCCTTGTCAGCAGCAATTTCCCAGGCACAGTTTGGCCAGGATCCATTATCAAAAACCAGTTTTGTTACACTCAAAATTTTGTTATGGAAAAAAAAAAGGAAACACCTTATACATAAATCCAGGAATTTATTGCTACTATAATTAAAATCTTAACAGCTTAATCCAAGAATCATTATTAGTCCAGGTCTAAATATCAGAAAAATAAAATAAAATCCAGAAATGAATACTAATATATATATAAATAAAGTCTCAATAACAGTAATGCAGATAAAATTGATACACATGCAATTCCTTTTTTCTGTTCCTTTGCCTAATATTATGGCCACCCTTTCATGTCTCCTCTGGGTCCTAAGGTTCAGGCTAGCACTGGTGGTATTATGGTGAGTCATCAGTATCACGAGTCCTTCCAGGAGGAATATGATGTTGACGGTTTCCTCTTCCTCATTCTAGGATCCACTTGAGGTCATTTTTATGTTTGCTAACATATTTTTACACCTTACTTTTACACCTTCATTGGTCTGCAGCTCCAAATTGGATCCAAATATACTGTACATCATAGAATCATTAAATGGTTTGGGTTGGAAGGGGTTTTTAAAAATCATCTAGTCCAAACCCCCTGCCATTGGCAGGGACATCTTTCACTAGATCAGGTTCCTCAAAGCCCCATCCAACCTGGCCCTGAACACTTCCAATGATGGGGCATCCACAACCTCTCTGGGCAACCTGTTCCAGTGTCTCACCACCCTCATCGTAAAAAAAAATTCTTCCTTATGTCCCATTTAAACCTACCCTCTTTCAGTTTAAAACCATTGCCCCTTGTCCTGTCACTACAGGCCTTGGTAAAAAGTCTCTCTCCATCTTTCTTATAAGCCCCCTTTATATATCGAAAAGCTCCAATAAGGTCTCCCCAGAGCCTTCTCTTCTCCAGGTTGAACAGCCCCCACTCTCTCAGCCTTTTTGCATAGGAGAGGTGTTCCAGCCCTCTGATCATTTTTGTGGCCCTCCTCTGGACACAGTCTAACAGGTCCATGTCTTTCTTGTGTTTGTTCTTGTGCTTGTCCATGTCTGTCTTGTTCTGGGAACTCGAGAACTGAACACAGTACTCCAGGTGGGCTCTCACGAGAGCAGAGTAGAGGGAAAGAATCACCTCCCTCGACCTGCTGTCCATACTTCTTTTTAACAGCTCAGGATACGATAGGCTTTTTGGGTTGCAAGCGCACATTGCCAGCTCATGTCCAATTTTTCATCTATCAATATTCCAAGTCCTTTTCCGCAGGGCTGCTCTCAATCCCTTCATCCCCCAGTCTGTATTGATACTGGGGATTGCCCTGACCCAGGTGCAGCACCTTGCACTTGGCCTTGTTGAACTTCATGACCCACTCCTCAAGCCTGTCAAGGTCCCTCTGGATGGCATCCCTTCCCTCTGGCGTGTCGACCACACCACTCAGTTTGGTGTCATCTGCAAACTTGTTGAGGGTGTATTCAATCCCACTGTCTATGTCACTGATGATGATGTCATTAAATAGTATTGGTCCCAGTACAGACCCTTGAGGGATACCGTTTGTTACTAGTTTCCACGTTGATGTTGAGCCACATATGGTGGCTTTTATATATGTTGGATACTACTCCATTATTTTCCTTGTGCCCCCTAGAATGAGTTTTCTCCAACTCCATGGCTTCATTTCTTTAACTGACCATGGGTGAGTTATTTATAGACATGAGGTCTCCAGCACCAAGTCTGTGTCCCATTTGTTATCATCCCATGCCTGTAGTGCTCTACATCACATCCTGTGTCCCCGCTTCTCAAGGCCTTTACTATCATACTGGGCCTGTATTTCTCTACATCCTCTCTCTTCCATCATTCTTTTAGATTCATAAACATATTTTTTTTTCTTACACAGAAAAATACTTGTAGTGCTATCTATATAAAGCTATGTTGTACCACACAAAGACAACTAAAGTAAAACAAGTTAGCCATAGCCACTTAGTTGGAGGAATAAATGTTGCTACAGATAAACCAAATATAAACAAAGCTGCAGGCAGGTCAAGGAAAGTTCAGACAGAGCAAACCTGACAGGCTTCAGTTCTGAGACTGGGCAAACTCACTACAAGGCCTGTGGCCTTTTAATACAGCATTACTGAGCTACAGGGCTACAGTTTGTCCTTCCTTAACTTATGTGAGAGGAAAAAAGAATTTAGTAATGCAGACATGAGGCATTCTGTTCAAATTAGTCTCAGAGCTGTAAAAAGCTCTGATACTATTTTAGAAATATTCTTAGTTTCTCAGGTACTGTGTAGAGTGCCTGGACTGAGTGAATCTCAGTCTGATACTGAAATTCCACTAATAAATTTTTATTTAGATTTAGATTTTATGATCTTACATATTTTTAAGAATACAGCTCTCAGGCTCTGTGTTCTTAAACATATTTCTGTACTTTTACATCTGACATCTCATGATATCCTATTTCAGCTCAGATACTGTTCTAAGGCAGCAGCTATTAGAGAGATCAACATTGACTCAAGACAAACCACTGAATGCTCCAAAGGAGGAATCTAGGGATAAGTGGATGAGTCTCAGAATTTGGGCCTCATTCCATGCATAAACTCAGACAATGGTGTAATGATGGGCTGGAGGGCGACTCCTTTCCCAGTTATGGTCCTCAGCCTTGAATCCTTTTGAAAGATTAAGTCCCTAAGCTGAATTAATATTATTATCTCCTGTTCACAAACTTCTCTTGCATTTGCACTACATTTCTCACTATTCATCCTTCTCCTACGGGTGGCCTGAAAAAGCTGATTCATCATGGGATTGGAACTTGCTAATGAGATAGATATTTCTTCCATTACTTCAGTGATGTTGCTTTTAAGAACAAAGCTTATGTGACTTTTCTCTTTGTTAGCTTCGTTTAAAGCTTGGGATGGATGTTTTGTCATCTCAGACTTTGTTTCAATAATTTGGCCTGGTGCAAGCTTAGTCATCAGTTGTGTTATGCTATAATTGCATGGTCAGAGTTGGAGCACTGTGGAGGCAAGCCTGGCAGCCAGAAGCTGCAATGAGAATCTGAAAGTGTTGACTTACTCTAAGTAGTCTGGCTCTAGCCTTCTGTAATACTTGCAGGTTGCACACTGTGGAAATGATGTGACACACAGATACCATCACTATGAACTCAATCCAAAAACTACACAGAATGACAGGCAGACAAGTATTATATAATACAAGGCAAAAACACCAGCTGCAGCAGTGGCAGATACAGTAACCAAGCTCACAGTGAGCTGCGTATGTTCTCAGATTTTCCATGGGAATTTTTTTTCATGTTTCCATGTTCATGGGAAAGCCATTGATATTTTATAGTTTCACTACACGTGTGCATCATTTGAGATTACCTTTGACCTCACTATTGGTCAGCCTGACAATGAAATAAAACATTTACAATATCTAAATTACTCTCTGTGTGAACAGATGTAAGTACGATAACAGAGTAGATATTGCAATACATATTGCATGGTTTTTTAGACCCTGATTGTGCAAATTTAAGCTTCAGGAAAGCTAAAAGAATTGACAAAAGTTCCCAAGGAAACAGCACTAAGCTTTAGTTTTATTTATCATACACTCTGGATTGCAAACCTTTATGGACTTGATCGGTCTTCAGCTCTGTGCATGGGTCTTGCTCAGCTCCCATTTCCTGTGTCCTGGTGATGCCTGCATTTGTGGTTTTTTTTATTCTGCTTCAGTAATTGGAGCGTGGGTTATGTGCTAGAAGTACTGTGCTCTGCTGAGATTATATTTATTCATGGAATTTTGCTTTCTGACAGGCTCTGTTGTTACCTGGCATGCACACTTTGTGGTGTTGTGTTGGCCACGGGGTGCCCTTCTACAACAAACATGTGACCTCACACAGTCTTCCTTCAGATGAGAGATATGCCCTATGAAGCCCGTGTGTCCATTTTTGTAGATGGCTAACTAGATTGGATTTCCCTCACCAAAGACACAGAAAGTAAGCAAGAATCATCCTTTGCACTTTCTAGAATACAGGGAAAGATGCTTGATGCTTCTTAAAACTCTGCCAAAAGAGAACAGAACTGTTTGTACGCCTCTTTCTGCTACCCTTGGCTTTCCTACACAAATAACAGAAAATTTAACCTCATGAGAAGGATGGTTATTACAACTGAATTTGGCATATTAGTGTATGTTTAGAATGCAATCTTTCAAGATACTGCAGGCCTTTTGCTCTCAGTAGTGGATTTCCAATAATATTTAACAATCTAAAGATCAAGTTCTTGTGAAAAATGTGATAGCCATGAATACTACTACAGATTTAACTGCATTCGTATTTGGAAATAATACTGAAGCAAGGGGAAATGAGGAGTTAAGACACATAGAATGTCACACAATAGATTAATACCAAAAGAAGAAATTATTCAAGTCCAGCTATATTGGAAGTTTAAAGCAGAAAGCAGCTCGGAAAGTACTGTCACTTCCTAGAGTTTGTAAGTCTACCTTCTATTTTCAGCAATTTTTCCAGATAATAGAATAAAATCTGAAGAAAAGATGAGAAGAGTAATTACTCTGAGTTCTTTCCTATTAAAATCAGATTATAAAATGTATCAGGAGAACTGTTCAAATACCACAGTTTGTCAGTCATTGAACCTGCAAGCACAAGTTGAATAGCTACATGTAGAAATGTGCTGACATTTGCATACAAGCATAATTATGGATTTTTGTACACATATTTTATATAATTCTCATTTGACACATCACACAACACAGCCTTCAAGAATCAGCTCCTCCTTATGTGAGAAAGAGCTAACGTTTTTGCATGTATGCTTCTGTAGCACTTCAGACATGAGTGATCCGAGTTTACTGGACTGAATGGTGCTATCACCTTTTGGATTTTCTGATCAGTGAATAGTGATAAACTTATACAGAATGTCTGACACTCATTGGAGGAGTATAAAATGTCAATTAGGTCTTTATTTGTTATCATCAATGTATGGTCCAGTAAGCCTTCACCAGAGAGACTGTTTTGTTCCCCGCCCCCCCCCCAGCATACAGCACCTGGTGTCTCTTGGCAATAAGTTCTGTGTGATATACAGCAATATTTTACCTCTGAAAAATAAAAAGCTCCCTGAGATTTGGAGTAGAAAGCTAACTTCATGGAGTCTTTTCACAGTCACCAGAATTATATATGTTTTTCATTGACTGTTTTACATAATTTTCCAAATAGGTTTTGATGAATCCAGCACCTTGAAGCTGTAATTTTTAATCTATTTAGCATTTTTGACAAGCAATTGCAAAACTCAGACATGCCTAGCTAGCAGAGGAAGAAAAACTTAGAGTCTAGGACGTTATACATTGGCTATTGACTCTTTGAATTCAACTCACTAAAATAAGCTGACAAAGTGTTCCTGTAGTGTAATATTTTTGGTTGCTTTGTATTTTAGAATAAAGTCCATCATTCCACTGGGTCATATGATGGTAAGCATGACGGGAAACTGACATAAAAAATTACAATGTAGAATTCAAGAACTTGTTCCCAGAGGAATGGAAGAAAAAGTACCTGAAAATTCAGAAAAATATACTTGTCCCTGCTACAAAGATAAATTACTATTTTTCAGTGGCAAAAATGTAAAGGAATAGCCTTCTTTTACCAGCAATGAATATTAAAATATTACTGAGATTGTATGTGCCTACCATTTATATGTTGTATTATTATGTACTGGCAGTGGCATAATGATGTTGTGCTTAATGTGACAGTTCCTCTGTTATTTTCACCAAGAATCACTTTTAATTTTGAAGACCTGCAGTTTGAGTGAGCTACCAGGGAGTGAGATTCAAGGCTAGAGGACAGGAATAATATCACAAGGGATCTTGATGACCTCAGAAACGAGTGTAGCAGAGTTAGGAATGGAATAGTGTGCATCAGCCTGAATAGAGAACAGCCAGAAAGAATAGGGAACAACTGTAAAGCCAAGAGAATATCAAATCAAAGTCAAGACTGAAGAGACCTCTTGGCCAGGGCTGAACCTCAGAGCAAGAACTGGCACTACCTGTTCCATTTTCTAAGGAAAAAATCCAAAATATTTTGCTGACATAGTTATGAATCTCATAATTTATTTGTTTTCTTTTTGTCATAAGCTTATTAAATAGCCATGACAGTGAGATCTGGACTTTAAATTTGTCTTGAAAGGATCAGAACATAGCAAAAACTGTCTCAGAGCTGGAGTTCCAGGAGTCTCAGGATCAAGATTTCTGTGTCTCTTCTTCTTGCTCAGTGGTGCCCCTATTGTGAGGCAGTTTGTCACTTCTCCCTTTCTGGTCCATGCTTAATCTACCTGGATTTCTCCAAGGCTTTTGATACAGTTCCCACAGCCTCCTCCTAGAGAAACTGATGAGTTACGGTCTAGACAAGTGGTCTGTGCAGTGGATGGGGGACTGGCTTACAGGCCGCACCCAGAGGGTGGTGGTAAATAGCTCCTTTTCAAACTGGCAACCTGTCACAAGTGGGGTTCCCTAGGGATTAATATTGGACCCAATGCTGTTTAATACCTTCATAAGTGATCTGGATGATGGGATCAATTGTACCCTGATGAAGTTTGCTGACGATACCAAACTGAGTGGGGAAGTGGACACTTCGGAAGGGAGAGCCATTCTGCAGGAAGACCTGGATAGGCTGGAAGAGTGGGCTAACAAGAACCTTATGAAGTTCAATAAGGACAAATATAAGGTCTTGCACCTGGGAAAACATAATCTAGGAGTGCAGCACAGGCTGGGATCTACCCAGATGGGGAGCAGATCTGTGGAAAGGGACCTGGGGGTCCTGGTGGACAACAAGCTCAGTATGAGTGAACAGTGCTGTGGCAGATTTTTCTTTGCTGTGGCAAAGAAAGCCAACAGGATGTTTGGTTGCATCAACAAGGGCATCACCAGCAGAAGTAAGAAAGTCATTATCCCACTCTTGCCAGGCGCTTGTCAGGCCACACATGGAATACTGTGTTCAGTTTTGGTCCCCGCTATACAAAAAAGATGTGGACAGGCTAGAGAGGGTCCAGAGAAGGGCCACAAAGATGGTCAAAGGACTGGGAAGCCTGCCATATGAGGAAAGGCTGAGAGAACTGGGTTTGTTCGGCCTTCAGAAAAGAAGGCTTAGGAGAGACCTTATCACCATGTTCCAGTATTTAAAGGGTGGCTACAAAGAAGATGGAGACTCCCTTTTTACAATGTGAACAATCAGCCATTGGAATAATCTCCCCAGGGAGATTATGGTGGTTTCCCCAACATTGGACACTTTTAAGATTCAGCTGGACAGGGTGCTGGGCCATCTTGTCTAGACTGTGCTTTTGCCAAGAAAGGTTCGACCAGATGATCCTTGAGGTCCCTTCCAACCTGGTATTCTACAATTCTATGAATCTATGATTAAATTGTGGAATCAGGAAATCACTTCTTAACCCTCTACATTTAGTCAGATGTGGCATATGCATTGCATGTCTGCTGTTAATTTTCTGACCTCCTGTCATCATCTAAGCCTGAGCGTGTTGATGTAACAGAGCTACTAGCTTCTTGGAATTAAGATGTCACAAACAACAGTTTAATGTTTTAAATTTGGTGAAGTTTATTCTTTAAATGGGCTGACAATTTTGTCTCCAGGCATAGACAAAAGTGGCAATAGGACACCCTGTGACAACAAATCTGCTTATTTATGATTTTTCTAAACCAGGCTGATTGCTTACTGCTTGAAGGGGAAATTCAAATAGTAACTGCTCAGCAGTGGTAATTTGTGACCAAGGAATGATCTGGTATGCAGGGCAAGAAGACCCACCCGCAGAAGGGGTTAAATTGACTGGAAGCAGGGATGCCAGAGACAGAGCATATCCCTTTAAGGGGTCAAGTTTCCCTTGGTGATGAGACAAGAAACAGCCAGCATTAACCTGCCTTGTAGCCATCCTGGAATGTGAGCACTCAGGGGCTACCTTAGGGCAGCAGAGCTGGGCTGAGGTTTGGGCTAAAGGCTGGGCTGAGGTGCCCCATGCCAATGTTCACAGGATTGGTGCTGGTGCAAGTGTCTATAAGGATTCTGCTCACGATGTGTCTTTGCAGACTCCTTGTAGAACCGTTTATGGCGGTAGGACTCTGTCCAACACATTGTTCATTTTCTTTAGATATATTTAAGCACAAACGTGTTTAATTCACCTCAAGGAGTACAATAAAAATTCCCCAACATGCTGATGTCACTGATGTCATGGAAAGGTGACATTATTTGTGTCTGTCCCTCTCTCTATCCCCTAGTGGCAGTGGGAACAGCAAGTCCAACTCTTCTATCATGCTACATTGTCCCATTTCCATACCTTCCTACTACCTTGCTACAGCATCTTAAGGGCAGCAATATTCAAATTACCTAATATGAAAGAGCTGAAAATAGTGAAAAAGCTCCCTGGTAACTTATGAGCAGCTTCTGAAGCTGTAGAATACACAGTACAGGGCTTTTGGGAACCAGTAGCTAGAGTAGGACCTGACTGAGTGGAACCAGAAATAGTGTAATTTTTTTGCCTAGCAATTTTCTATGCATAGCAATCAACTGAGAGAATTTGGGCTTACCTGTCACTTTCCTAAGAATAAATTAATAGTACAGTAGGTATTAAGGATAACAAAATTACCTTATGTCTGTGTGGTAGAAAATAAGTAATTATGCCATCCTTCCAAGCAGAAATATGAGGTCTCCAAAAGCAATGAACACTAAATATTTTTGGAAGATACACACATGTATTTGTGACAAGAATAGCTCCAGAGTAGGACAAGTCCAAAAATAACGTACCATAAGAGCTTGAACCTTGTCCTCATTTTTCACATATTGATGACAAAGCAGTTCCAAATTTAAAATGGGTCTCAAGAGATGTACATGTTCTGGAGTGCAACTTAAACAGAGTCTGCCTTACATCAAAGAAATTGAAATATTGTTAGCACACAGAAACCATCTTTCCAAGGTATAATAATCTATTCTGCATGTCAGCCTGGTGCCAACGATGAATGCAGATTGTCCCATTTATCACTTGTATTATTTAGGGTCTTGGAACCAAATGAAAGTAGATACCTTCCTTGGTTTCTCAGTTAAGTTATGGAAAAATTATATTTTATTTAAAAAACCCCACCAGATAGTTGGTTCCTGGAAGGGACTTTATTAATGGCTTGAAGAAAAAAATACTAGAAATTAAATATGCATATGTTTTATTAGAAATGATCATCCATTTTTATCACACAGAAGCAATTAGTCATTTTCACCAGTGCAGCCAAGTTGTTCTTGGCCTAGGACTAAAACAAGGCAATGACAAAGTAAAGATGTTTTTAGCACTAAGTGGTACACAGTTGCCAATAAACTTGTCTGACCTTCTAAAAGCTTAACCAATTTGCATCACGGGCACATTGGATCAATCAAGCAATATGAAGGCCTGAAAGCAGAAGACATCTGACTGTACCTCATTCACAAGAAAAAATCTCACAAGTCTGTTCAACTACATTCTGTCTGCTTTGAGCTGTTGAATACACCAGACATAGTCAAACCTGAAGTAACATTATATCCCAAATTGATAACACGTGCTTTTTACTTTGTGGAACTATTGTGATGTGGTCACCAGTATTGCGACTCTAAAAAACACGTATTATTTCCAACTCTTAAAATGACTATAGACTATTTTTAGATGGGGAGAAAGAGAAATGAAATTGTAATGATATCAGAAATTAAAAAGTAATGCACGTATATAAAAGCTGGTTAGAATTTAGATAATAAATTTAGATTTGGATGAAAATTGTTAATTACATTTATTCATATGCAAAGTAGATTTTCATCTTCCAATCTGCCAGCTGAATAACTAGCTTTAGTATGTCCACTAATCTGAAATTCAAATAAATCAGGAATTTGATAGGTTAATATTTGGATAAGACAAAGTAAGCAAACAGATAATTTTAAAATGTAGTACAACTTTAGAGGAAACAGTCATCTGATGTCTTAGACTCTTTTTTTTTAATAAACTGAGGTTCAGACAACCTTAATATAAATACTTGTTCCAGATTTTTAACACTTTTATCAAGAATGATGGCATAATCCCATATATATCAAAATAAAAATATACAGTATGCAAATGGATACTAGAAAACAGGAAAACAAATCTGAACATTTCAGAAATTATCAAAAGCACCTATTACAGACAAGTCAGATTGAATTTTTAATTGTCCTAATGCTTCAAAAGTTGATATGACCTTTTTAACATTAATCATATAATGATAAATAGTGTCTGTTTTCTGTGGTGCATGAAGAAATGAATATGCCAGCCATTTGAGAAACTCTGCAATGTTAAATTGGACATGAATTCAGTCATTTCTGGAGATATACGTGTGGATTTTTTAATCAAGTAAGGTGGGTTTCTACTAAACTTGTGATTGAATTTTACAATAAATAGTGAAATAGTCAGCCTAAGTAAATTTCTGTATTCCTTATACAGACACTGGAGACAGAGAAGTTAGGACGGTTGAATCTCCTCTGGAAACCTTTATAAGCATCAGTCTTCTCCATTGAATACAGACAGCCTGAACTACATAGGATGATTCAGGTGCTTCTAGACATGTATCAAAAACAGTTGTGCATTTATAGTTAGTTAGGAAGATGAGTTAAAATTTACATTGCACTTGAAATTCAAAAGGTCATTGTATAGCTGGCTTTGCTACACATGCTTTCTCTGGTGATTTTTGTCTTTTCAGAGAGAAGCACAAACTCCCTGTTTCTGACTACAATATTTATTAAGATACCTTAGATACAGTTGAAATAGTTTCACAATTTGCATTTATCTACTAAAATATTTTTCCTTTGCTTTTAATAATTGGATATATTTTTTATACAGCTGACCTCTTCTTTTAAAGATTTTATTCTCTGTGTCAAAACATTCAAACTAACATTTTTCATTCTGGATCTATGCCTGAAAAATTATTAAACTTTCATGTTAAGTAACTCGGCTGCTGCTTCTTCTGAGGAAAATGGATAATTTGGGTAGTTTTAGAAAGCTTTGTCTTTTTTTGTGTTTGAATAGCTGCAGCATACCTATAGCTGGGATAGAAATTTAGAAGGCATTGATCTGAAATATAGAATCATAGAATCATAGAATAGTTTGGGTTGGAAGGGACTCTAAAGGTCATCTAGTCCAACCCCCCTGCCGTGGGCAGGCACATCTTCAGCTAGATCAGGTTGCTCAGAGCCCCGTCCAACCTGACCTTGAACGTTTCCAGGGATGGGGCATCCACCACCTCTCTGGGCAACCTGTTCCAGTGCTTCACCACCCTCAGCGTAAAAAATGTCTCCCTTATATCTAGTGTAAAACTACCTCTTTTAGCTTAAAATCATTACCCCTTGTCCTATTGCAACAGGCCCTGCTAAAAAGTTTGCTGCCATCTTTCTTATAAGCCCCCTTTAAAGACCGATAGGCTGCAATAAGGTCTCCCTGAAGCCTTCTCCTCTCCAGGCTGAATAACCCCAATTCTGTCAACCTGTCCTCATTGGAGAGTTGTTTCATCCCTCTGATCATTTTGTGGCGGTGTGCTCCCCCCTCCTCTGCGTAAACAATGACCAACAGTGGGGGTTGTGTTGGCTGCATCCAGCTTATGCTGGTCTTCGGGAATGGATGGCAACATAGTAGCCAAGGGCTGCCTGGAGCAGTGACTCAAATGACTTGCTATTATGCAAATATGACTATAAGTCAATCATCTTACTCTATAAATAGTGGACAGCCCAGGGCCCATTGAGGTCTCCTGCATGGCAGCAGGCTGCACGGCGGGATCTCCCCTTGAGCAGGGACGCCTCTCAAGGTTATTCCTCGAGGTTGAGAGATTCCTTGCCACAACAGATACTCAGTAAGTGACTAATAGCATGTTAAACTTTGAAATCTTAGCTAAGTGATATAAAGGATTAATTGCACATATATAATCCTTCAGACATAAACCATTGACCAAGTCTGGGACTAGGATTGGATCCAGCCGCACCTAGACTCCTCTCTAAGAATGAGTCTAGAAAGCAAGGGGGTCCTTTCTGAACCTCATGGCCTAATAGGAGGGTCTCCCTGACAGTTTTGTCTGACTCTGTCCTGTATGCAGTAAACAATCAAGTGTACCTTGCCACCGAATCCTGTTAAACTACTGTCGTATTTACCGTTGAACTTTGTTAACTCACACTGTAACTTACTGTTTTCTATCAATAAAGTGTATTGTTGCTTCTCTCTTACAAGTGAAGTGCAGTCTCACTCCATCCGTGAAAATCTGGCGTAGTCGGCAGGGTGGCAAGTAGTAGCACTGATTATTTACGGAGCCATGGACTGAATCCGAGTCCCAAATTCTCAGAAGAATGGGCTTGTGACAACTGGCATAATTGCGAAGCCCTTGAAGAGCACCTAACGGTATGGAGGAATGCGTTAGCCCTAGGCATTCCCAGGGCCATGATTCAAGGACAGCCTGCCGGCATTATCTTGAGTATGACTGAAACATTCCAGAAATGAGATTACAGTGAAAGAAAGGAGTGCATTTCAACACACTTTTTTTGATGCAGCCCAGGATAGAGTTGGCTTTCTGGGCTGCGAGCGCACATTGCTGGCTCATGTCCAGCTTTTCATCCACCAGTACCCCCAAGTCCTTCTTGGCAGGGCTGATCTCAATCCCTTCATCCCCCAGCCTGTAGTGATACTGGGGGCTGCCCCGACCCAGGTCCAGGACCTTGCACTTGGCCTTGTTAAACCTCATGAGGTTCACATGGGCCCACTTCTTGAGCTTGTTCAGGTCCCTCTGGACAGCATCCCGTCCCTCTGGTGTGTCGATCACACCACTCAACTTGGTGTCATCTGCAAACTTGCTGAGGGTGCACTCAATCCCACTGTCTAGGTCATTGATGAAGATATTAAACAGTACTGGTCCCAATACAGACGCCTGCAGGACACCACTCGTCACCAATCTCCATCTGGACATTGGGCCGTTGACCACTACCATCTGGATGCGACCATCTAACCAATTCCTCACCCATCGGACAGTCCACCCATCAAATCCACACCTCTCCAGTTTAGAGAGAAGGGTGTTGTGGGGGACCGTGTCAAAGGCCTTACAGAAGTCCAGACAGATGAAATCTGTAGCCCTTCCCGTGTCCACTGATGCAGTCACTCCATCATAGAAGGCCACTGGGTTAGTCCGGCAGGACTTGGCCTTGGTGAAGCCATGCTGGCTGTCTCGAATCACCTCCCTGTCCTCCATGGGCCTTAGCATAGCTTCCAGGAAGATCTGTTCCATGATCTTCGCAGGCACAGAGGTGAGACTGACTGGCCTGTAGTTCCCTGGGTCTTCCTTTTTTCCCTTTTTAAAAATGGGGGTTATGTTTCCCCTTTTCCGGTCACCAGGGACTTCACCTAACTGCCACGACTTCTCAAATACAATGGATAGTGGCTTACAAACTTCATCTGCCAGTTCCTTCAGGACCTGCGGACGGATCTCATTGGGTCCCATGGACTTGTACACCTTCAGGTGTCTTGGATGGTCTCCAACCTGATCTTCTCACACAGTGGGTGGCTCTTCATTCTCCCAGTCCCTGCCTTTGCCTTCTGCGGCTTGGGCAGTGAGGCTCAAGCACTTGCCAGTGAAGACCAAGGCAAAAAAGTCATTGAGTACCTCTGCCTTCCCCGTGTCCCGGGTAACCAGGTATCCCGTTTTGTTCTGGAGAGGGCCCACATTTTCCCTCGTCTTCCTTTTATACCCGATGTACATAGGTACATAGAATCTTTTCTTGTTGCCCTTGACATCCCTGGCCAGATTTCATTCTATCAGGGCTTTAGCTTTCCTAACCTGATCCCTGGTTGCTCAGACAATTCCTCTGTATTCCTCCCAGGCTACCTGTCCTTGCTTCCACCCTCTGTAGGCTTCCTTTTTGTGTTGGAGTTTGTCCAGGACCTCCTTGTTCATCCATGCAGGCCTCCTGGTGGTTTTGCCTGACTTCCTCTTTGATGGGATGCATGGCTCCTGAGCTTGAATAGAATCATAGAATCATAGAATCACTGAGGTTGGAAAAGACCTCTAAGATCATCGAGTCCAACCATCAACCCAACACCACCATGCCCACTAAACCATGTCCCTAAGCGCCTCACCTTCACGTCTTTTAAATACCTCCAGGGATAGGGACTCCACCACTTCCCTGCGCAGCCTCTTCCAATGTTTCACCACTCTTTCAGTAAAGACATTTTTCCTTACATCCAATCTAAACCTCCCCTGCCGCAACTTGAGGCCATTTCCTCTCGTCCTATCACTTGTTACTTCGGAGAAAAGACCAACACCCACCTCGCTACAACCTCCTTTCCGGTAGTTGTAGAGAGCGATGAGGTCTCCCCTCAGCCTCCTCTTCTCCAGGCTAAACAGTCCCAGTTCCCTCAGCCGCTCCTCACAAGACTTGTTCTCCAGACCCCTCACCAGCCTCGTTGCCCTTCTCTGGACACGCTCTAACACCTCAATGTCCTTCTTGTAGTGAGGGGCCCAAAACTGAACACAGTATTTGAGGTGCGGCCTCACCAGTGCTGAGTACAGGGCCACGATCACTTCCCTACTCCTGCTGGCCACACTAGTTCTGATACAGGCCAGGATGCCATTGGCCTTCTTGGCCGCCTGGGCACACTGCCGGCTCATGTTCAGCCGGCTGTCGACCAACACCCCCAGGTCCTTCTCTGCTGGGCAGCTTTCCAGCCACTCTTCCCCAAGCCTGTAGCGCTGCATGGGGTTGTTGTGGCCCAAGTGCAGGACCCGGCACTTGGCCTTGTTGAACCTCATACAGTTGGCCTGGGCCCATCGATCCAGCCTGTCCAGGTCCCTCTGCAGAGCCTTCCTACCCTCGAGCAGATCAACACTGCCACCCAACTTGGTGTCGTCTGCAAACTTCCTGAGGGTGCACTCAATCCCCTCATCCAGATCATCAATAAAGATATTAAACAAGACCAGCCCCAGTACTGAGCCCTGGGGAACACCGCTCGTGACCGGCCGCCAACTGGATTGAACTCCATTCACCACAACTCTCTGGGCCCAGCCGTCCAGCCAGTTTTTGACCCAGCGCAGAGTACACCTGTCTAAGCCGTGAGCCGCCAGCTTCTCTGGGAGAATGCTGTGGGAGACGGTGTCAAAGGCCTTACTGAAGTCCAGGTAGACCACATCCACAGCCTTTCCCTCATCCACTAGGCGGGTCACCTGGTCATCGAAGGAGATCAGGTTGGTCAAGCAGGACCTGCCTCTCATGAACCCGTGCTGGCTAGGCCTGATCCCCTGTTTGTCCTGCTCATGCCTTGTGAGCGCCCTCAAGATGAACCGCTCCATCATCTTCCCCGGCACCGAGGTCAGGCTGACAGGCCTGTAGTTCCCCAGATCCTCCTTCCGGCCCTTCTTGTAGATGGGCGTCACATTGGCAAGCCTCCAGTAGTCCGGGACCTCCCCCGTTAACCGGGACTGCTGATAAATGATGGAGAGTGGCTTGGCGAGCTCCTCCGCCAGCTCCCTCAGCACTCTCGGGTGGATCCCATCCGGCCCCATAGACTTGTGAGTGTCCAGGTGGCATAGCAGGTCATTGACTGCTTCCTCTTGGATTACGGGGGGTTCATCCTGCTCGCTGTCCCCGTCTTCCAGCTCGGGGGGCCGAGTACCCTGAGGATAACTGGTCTGCCTGTTAAAGACTGAGGCAAAGAAGGCATTGAGTACCTCAGCCTTTTCCTCATCCTCGGTGACAATGTTCCTGCCCGCATCTAATAAAGGATGGAGATTCTCCTTGGCTCTCTTCTTGTCATTAATATATTTGTAAAAACTTCTTTTGTTGTCTCTAACGACAGCGGCCAGATTGCATTCTAGCTGGGCTTTTGCCTTTCTCATTTCTTCTCTGCACGACCTAACGAGATCCCTGTACTCTTCTTGAGTCGCCTGCCCCTTCTTCCACAAGCGGTAAACTCTCCTTTTTTTCCTGAGTCCCAGCAAGAGCTCCCCGTTCAGCCAGGCCGGTCGTCTTCCCTGCCCGATCTTCCTACGGCGTACAGGGACAGCCTGCTCCTGCGCCTTTAAGACTTCCTTCTTGAAGATCGTCCAGCCTTCCTGGACCCCTTTGCCCTTCAGGACCGTCTCCCACGGGACTCTCTCAACCAGCGTCCTGAACAGGCCAAAGTCCGCCCTCCGGAAGTCCATGGTTGTGGTTTTGCTGCCCCCCCTCCTTACTTCACCAAGAAGCGAGAATTCTATCATTTCATGGTCGCTAAGCCCAAGACGGCCTCCGACCACCACATCTCCCACCAGTCCTTCTCTGTTTGTAAGCAGCAGGTCGAGCGAGGCACCTCCCCTGGTAGGCTCACTTACCAGCTGTGTCAGGAAGTTGTCTTCCACACACTCCAGGAACCTCCTAGACTGCTTCCTCTCTGCCGTCTTGTATTTCCAGCAGACGTCCGGGAAGTTGAAGTCCCCCACGAGAACAAGGGCTAGCGATTGAGAGACTTCTGCCAGCCGCTTATAGAACGCTTCATCCGCCCCTTCATCCTGGTTGGGTGGCCTATAACAGACTCCCAGCAGGATATCTGCCTCGTTGGCCTTCCCCCTCATCCTTACCCATAGACACTCAACCGTACCATCATCACAATCGTTGAGCTCTAGACAATCAAAACACTCCCTAACATACAGGGCCACCCCACCGCCTCTCCTTCCTCGCCTGTCCCTTCTGAAGAGTTTATAGCCATCCATTGCAGCACTCCAGTCATGAGAGTCACCCCACCATGTTTCTGTGATGGCGACTAAGTCACATCTCTCCCGCTGCACAATGCCTTCCAGCTCCTCCTGCTTGCCGCCCATGCTGCGTGCATTGGTGTAGATGCACTTGAGCTGGGCTATCGATTTCGCCCCCGGCATCGGCACGCCACCCCTAGGCTCATCTCTAGCGAGCCTGGTTTTATCCCCTTCCCCCTTCGAACCTAGTTTAAAGCCCTCTCAATGAGCCCTGCCAATTCATGAGCCATGATCCTTTTTCCCCTGTGAGACAGCTGGACTCCATCTGTCGCCAGCAGGCCCGGTGCCGTGTAAACCTCCCCATGATCAAAAAAGCCAAAATTCCTCCAATGGCACCAGCCCCTGAGCCACGCGTTGATCAGGTGTGTTTTCCTGCTCCCTTCAGTATCCTTCCCTGCCACTGTAGGGATAGAGGAAAACACTACCTGCGCTCCCGATCCTTCAACCAGTCGCCCCAGTGCCCTGAAGTCCCTTTTGATCACTGCAGGACTTCTCTCTGCAACCTCATCACTGCCAGCCTGTATAACCAGCAGCGGGTAGTAATCAGAAGGCCGTATCAAACCAGGGAGCTTCCTAGTGATGTCTCTGACCCGGGCCCCAGGGAGGCAGCAGACTTCCCTGTGGGACGGGTCCGGTCGGCATATCGGGCCCTCTGTTCCCCTCAGAAGGGAATCGCCTACGACAATTACCCTCCTTTTTTTCTTAGCAGCGGCAGTCGTAATGCGTGGGGCTGACTGCCTCACCCTAGGCGACCCCCCGGATGGACCTTCGTCTACATCCTCGCTTGCCTCGCCCTCAAGTTCCAGGGCCCCATGTCTGTTGTGTAAAGGCAACCGGGAAGGTGAGGGAGGCCGGGCGGGGGTTCACCTGGCACGCCGAGCAGGGACCCATTTCCATCCCCCCCCGTCACTTAGGTCCCCTCTTTCTACCTGGTGGCAAGAAGGCAGGGGATCCTCTGCTTCTCGCGGAGCCTCCTTCTGCTGCCTCTGCCTCAGGGACGGTAGGGTGCAGCTCCACCAATCTATCTCCCTCTCACACTCCCGGATACTCCTCAACCTTTCCACCTCCTCCTTCAGCTCTGCCACCAGGCTGAGCAGATCATCCACCTGGTCACACCGCACACAGGTGGTGTCTCTGCCGCCCTCCGGTACAGCTGACAGGCTCAGGCACTCCCTGCAGCCAGAGACCTGAACAGCTGTATGCTTGCGTGTGAGCTCCATCTGGGTCGCCACATTCCTTCTGGCGACGGCTTTCGGCCGAGTGGAAACCATAGCCGGTCCTCTTCTCGGAAGCCTACGATTACCAGTTGAGTTGGCCTCTGGAGCCGGCAGCGGGGCTGCGCCTTGCCCGCTCGCCTTCCCTGCGCAAACTGCCGCGCAAAGTGCCGCGCCATGCCCTTCTGATGCGCCACGTCCTGTTTGCCCGCCCTGTTCGCCGCGCTCCGGGTCGCTCGCGCTCCCTGGGGCTGCTCTTCTAAGTGAGGGGGTTTGGCTGCCACCCCTCTTGTCCCCGCCCATGCTGAGTCAGAGCTGCCGCTCGTCAGGAACACCCTCCTCCGGCTCGGGGAATGGGGGGGCTGGGGCTCCCTCTCGCTCCCTGCGCTTTTGCTTTTCGCGGGTTTGGCCGCGGTTTTGCCGCTTCAGGAAGGGTCCCCCGTCGCGATCCTCTGCTCCGGAGCCCTTCGCCTCGGTGGCTTCGCTGAAATGGTGGGTACAGCGGGTTTTTAAACTGCTGCCGCCCCTCTTGTCCCCGCCCATGCTGAGTCAGAGCTGCTGCTCGTCAGGAACACCCTCCTCCGGCTCGGGGAATGGGGGGGCTGGGGCTCCCTCTCGCTCCCTGCGCTTTTGCTTTTCGCGGGTTTGGCCGCGGTTTTGCCGCTTCAGGAAGGGTCCCCCGTCGCAATCCTCCGCTCCGGAGCCCTTCGGCCTCGGTGGCTTCAAGCTTGAAGGAGGTGATCCTTGAACATTACCCAGCTTTCTTGGGCCCCTCTTCCCTCCAGGGCTTTGTCCCATGGCACTCTACCAAGCAGATCCCTGAAGAGGCCAAAGCCTGCTCTCCTGAACTCCAGGGTAGTGAGCTTGCTGTGCACCCTCCTCGGTGCCCTAAGGATCTTGAACTCCACCATTTTGTGGTCGCTGCAGCCCAGGCTGCCCTTGAGCTTCACATTCCCCACCAGCCCCTCCTTGTTGGTGAGGACAAGGTCCAGCATAGCACCTCTCCTCGTTGGCTCCTCTACCACTTGGAGAAGGAAGTTATCATCGATGCATTCCAGGAACCTCCTGGATTGCTTATGCCCTGCCGTGTTGTCCCTCCAACAGATGTCAGGGTGGTTGAAGTCCCCCATGAGGACCAGGGCTTGTGAGCATGAGGCTGCTCCTATCTGTCTATAGGGGGCCTCATGCACTCTGTCTTCCTGGTCAGGTGGCTTCTAGGAGACCCCCACCGTAGTGTCACCTGTCCTTGCCTTCCCTTTAATCCTGATCCATAAGCTCACAGTCAGCTCCTCATCCATGCCCAGGCAGAGCTCCATGCACTCCAGCTGGTCATTGACATGGAGGGCAACACCCCTCCTCATCTCCCCTGCCTGTTCTTCCTAAAGAGCCTGTAGTGTCTTTATATATGCCTTTTGAGGTCCTCCTGAAAACCTGCCATCATCTGACAGGACTCACAAGCTTTTAAAAGTGTAATTTTTTTCCTCAGCAGAATGTTTCGGGGTTTTGCTGCAGTTTCTAAATATTTCTCAGAACTTTTCTGTTCCCCAAAGCTCTATAAATGCCATTCCCTATTCCAGCGTCACATAGCTCCTTCAAACATGCCAGTCTCACAAAGAATGTACCAAGACATAGACAGTGACCAGATATGGGATCTGGACACTGAGCTAAAGGCAACTGCAAGAGTTTCTGCAACCCCACCACAGTCAAAAATGAAAAAGTGATAGCAGGGGACATGACCTGGTTGTGGCTCCTTGTCTCACCTCTTTCACTAGATACTAGAAAACATGTACATGTCGCTCCTACCTAGGTGTACTCCTATCAAAACAAGGTCCCCATGACCTCATCTTGAAGTATATGTTTTTTTTCTTCTTACAGAGAGAAACAGAGACTTCTCAGGAGATGCAGGTTGGCTGGCTGATGGAAGGAGTTGAGCAAAGCTGCAGTTAAGGCACTTTACCTTTTCAAAAAAAATGGGTTTTTCTCTGCTTGTTATACCTGATCAATTGAAAAGGCTGTATTAATCTATAGTAGATACCTCTGAAGTATTCGTATATAAAGGATTCCTCAGACACATGCACAGACAATCTGTGTATGCACAGTAGTTTAGATAAAGCCAAGAAATGGTTGTTATAATTGTTATAACTGAAATCTTAAGAGTCTAATCATTATTAGTTCATAACAAATTCTTACAGAAAAAGAAAGAATAATAACGTGGTTCAAATTGTTACATAGACACTTAGTTTCTACCCCTTTCCTGGTATTATGCTCACCCTTGCCCTTCTGTGGGTTCTAAGATTAGTGGTTTCATTCTGATCATGGTGGTGATGGGGTGTTACAGTGAGTTGTCAGCTCCTGGAGACCTTCATCACCAAGAGGAATATGATGTACATGTTGATGGTTTCTTCTTCCTCACTCTAGGATCCACTTGAAGTCATTTTTCTGTATATTCGCTAACACACTTTTACACCTTTGCCTTTTCTTCATTGATCTGCAGTTCCACATTGCATCCAAATTTTCTATATAAATTGGCTTTTACCTATGTTGGATACTACTTCATTGTTCTCCTTGATCCTCTTAAAATCAGTTTTTTCATATATTCAATCTGGCTTTATATGAATATGATTTGATATAAACAAACAAGTGTGCATCCAATTTAGCATTATCCACCTGTGCAATCAGATAATAAATCTCAGTTTCATTTCTGCTATTCATATTCCAAGTTACTTATAGCCATTTTGGGAGAAGCATCCATGTTTGCTAGCATGGCTTATACTGCTGTCCTGATTTCAGCTGGGATAGAGTTAATTTTCTTCCTAGGAGCTGGTACAGTGCTGTGTTTTGCATTTAGGATGAGAACAAAGTTGATAACACAGCGACGTTTTAGTTGTTGCTAAGTAGTGCTTACACTAGTCAAGGACTTTTCAGCTTCTCATGCTCTACCGACTGAGAAGCTGGAAGGGGGCACAGCCAGGACAGCTGACCCAAATTGGCCAAAGGGATATTCCATACCATATGATGTCATGCTCAGTACATAAACTGGGGGGAGTTAGCCAGGGGGCAGTGACCTCCTTGCTTGGGAACTGGCTGGGCATTGGTTGGTGGGTGGTGAGCAATTGCATTGTGCATCACTTATCTTTTATATTCTTTTCTCATTAGCATTATTATTATCATCATTATTTTCCCTTCCTTTCTGTCCTATTAAACTGTCTTTATCTCAACCCACGAGTTTTACTTTTTTTCCCTGATTCTCTCCCCCATCCCACTGGGGTGGGGGGAGTGAGCGCACGGCTGTGTTGTGTTTAGCTGCCTGATGGATTAAACCACAACAACTGTGTATTAGCATCGTAGTATCTGCTTGCTTTTGTCTCACTAGCTGAGGAAATCTGTTTAAATTTTATTGTCAATATTTGAGCACCTGTAGTGATACTTTTATGATAACCACATATTTTAAGCCTAATACCACTAACGTTGAGTGTTATGCTCAGCTGAATAAGGACATAAGGTTGATATAAAATGGCTATGTTAGGGATCTACTGACCCTCTTGCACCCTTTCATTACATGAAAATGGAACACTGTTTCATTAACAAGAAAAACATCTACATTTTTCTCCTCTCCCCTGTGTTCTCCCATGCCCACAAGTTTTTTTTATATCTCAATTCTATTTAAATTCTCAATTACTTTGCAGATTACTTTTAAACTCTTTTGTTTAAAATCAAATGTTTCCCTTCCAAATAACTTTTTTTAACAATTTCTGTTGAAATTTCAAAAATTACTAAGTCCAATTTGTGTTAGAACATGACTATTAATTATGACCTTTTTTTTTTACTGACACATTTTTACATGCTTTTTTACTTATGGGAAAGAATGTTGGGGGTTTTTAACAGATTTAAAAAAAAAAAAAAATCTTGGAAATATAAGCATGAAGTCTTTCTCTCTTTTTTTAATCACTTCCAGAAGCTGGGCCATTTGGGAGAGAAAAACCCAAAAAATTCAAAATATCTGAAAATATTGGCAACATTGCATGCAAGAACTCTCTGGGCAAACAATTAAGATGGGTCAGAATGAAAAAAATGTAACATGTTTGAATTGCCCTTTTCCTCAGAGCTCCATCTGCTCCCTGACGGTGGGAAAGTCAGATTTGGAAGTGGCTCCACCTGTACAGCTGCTTGCAGAAGAGCTCCTCCTAGCAGCACTGGATACAAAACTCAGCCAACACAGGTTAGCATCTGAAAGGCTGCAAGTATTCACTCTCATTTAAACAAAATAAAACTCTTGTTTATTTCAGCTTTGGTTGTTTTTTTGATTTTTTTTTTTTGTTTAGCTATTTTTTTAATTAATATTTGCTTCTGCATCTCTGTGAATTCCCATAAAAAAGTAATAAATGCTGATAAATACTACATTAAATATTCATTTCAATGTGTGTACTAGGTTCTTTCCAAATATTCAGGAGGGGAATACTCATCCAAGAAAATCACTATCTAGGGATAAATAGAAGTAAAGATGTTGTGTAAAAAAAGGGAACAGGAACAGGACATTCCCAGAGGGGGGAAAAAAAGAATAGAAAAAGAAAATAATAGCTGAAGGTACAGAGCAATTTAAAGTATTACAGCAAATCAGTAATGTGTTGGAAAACCTCATGCATTATTATAGGGGAAAAATGAAATAACAACAGTGAACTCCATATATTTTCTGTGTGAAAATTCAAGCTTTTTGTTTTTTAAATATTACGTCGTACATCTCCCTTATACATTAGCTATTAAAACCCTGGATGCAAAAAGGCTGTTATCAGCACGTAGCCGGGGTTCACAGAGAATTAAAGGTTGAAGCATAGCCCATAGATTGAGGAAAGTGATTACCCCCCATTATTCAGCACTTACTAGACCACATCTAGAATACTGTATCTAGTTTTGGGCTCCCAATGTAGAAAAAACATGAAGAAACTGGAGTCAGCTTGCTGAAGGGCCACCAAGCTGGCTGGGGCTGGAGCACCTGCCTTGTGAGCAGAGACTGATGGGCTTGATCAGCCTGCAGAAGAGACAGCTTTGACAGGACGGAGGACTGGTTGGGGATGGGAACTGATAAAAACAGTGCATGGTGGGTGGATGAGCAATGAGCACAAACTGAATTTTTACCCCACCATTGGAAGTGGCTGCCCAGCAAGGCTGTGTAGTCTCTATCCCTGGAGGTGTTCCAGACCTGGATAAGCCAACTGGATAAAGCCCTGAGGAACCTGGACTGATCTCACAGCTGACCTTGCTGGACTAGAGAACTCCTGAGGTCCCTTCCAGCCTGAATTATCCTACCTATCCTATCTTTAACTGCTGTATAAGTTAAAAGTAATGTTGTGAAACACCAGCCAGTTTTTTCTGCTTATTCCAATATCACCTTCCAGTTGTTCATTACATAATCAGCACTTTTCCTTTTTAATGTGTATTATCTGGCATGAAGTCAGTGTCATCTTTTCCATGACTGAGATATTCACTTTTATGCAGCAAGAAATCTCTGGCTTCCAGCAGTCTGCTGCAATGAACAACTGAGTAAGAGGCCAAAAGATGTAGTAATAAACCCTGACTTCTTTTTCCCCACTGTTTTCATTAAAAATACATAAACAATAGGGCTAAAAGCCACACCATCAGAATAACACATAATGTTTCATCCTCAGCATATCTCCTCTTCTATGCATGTTAATTTACTGTCTTCCTTAAATATTTATTCTATTTTGCTTAAAGATGGAATAAGATGTCAGTTGGTCTGCTGGCAAATGATAATTCATGAGGTAAAGATAGATACAATTTTAATATAATCCAGTGGAGAAGGTTGGAAAATACAATGTAAATCTGTATCTTCTTTATGTTTGCAATAGTGCATGGATTTTTTTTTTCTTTTTTAGAAATTCATACAATAAATAGAATGAAAATTTCTGAAAAAATTACTTCATTTCTTATTTTCTTTCAGAGTTCTAAAAATGTCATCAGCCATTTGAAATTAAAATTGATTAAAACACTGAGAAAAAAAAAAGAAAAGGAGTTAATTACAAGTTAAACGGTTTCTTGCCTGTTAAAGAACTTTAAGCTGTTTTAAATACAACAGTGTATTGAATAGGTAATATTACCGTTGTTAAAATTTGCCATCTTAGAAAGGTAAAAAGACTTACTGAAAATTTCAGAAAAAGAGTGTTATGGGAAATTTGAAAATTTTCCTTCTTGTAAAAAGAAAATATTTGGCACTTCTCTATCATCTTTCAATCTTTTTGTCTATCTATCTGAGAGATTATAGTCTCGTAGAATCATAAAACAGTTTGGGTTGGAAGGGACCTTTAAAGGTCATCTAGTCCAAACCCCCTGCAATGAGCAGGGACATCTTCAACTAAATCAGGTTGTTCAGAGCCCCGTCCAACCTGACCTTGAATAGTTCCAGGGATGGGCCATTTACAACCTCTCTGGGCAACCTGTTCCGGTGTTTTACCACCCTCATTGTAAAAAATTTCTCCCTTATATCTAGTCTGAATCTACCTTCTTTTAGTTTAAAACCATTACCCCTTGTCCTATTGCTACAGGTCCTATTAAAATTATCTGTCATACCGATTGGCTATCGTCAAGCCAGCCAACATGTTGGACTCCAATGGCCTCAATACAAACCATGGGTTAAAATTCTATCTGTTCCATATTTGTTTTTATTTTAATATCTTATAAATTCTCTTTTCTCTGTCTTTCAGATTCATCAGTGAAGTTCTCCTTTGAACTGCTCAAATGCTGGCATGCTCCACTTTTTTCAAAAAGTTTATTCCTGGTGTTACTGCTCTCCGTTTGTGATAGAGAGAGTTGTCACATCCAAAAACCAGATAATCTTTTTCTATGTTAAATTTCTTAGAATAGAGTTTGGACATTAACTGTTAAAATTTCCTTCCACATATACCAAATAAACGATCTACCTTTTCTGGAAAAACTTAAAGTTCTAGTTGTCAACACACAGTTTCAAAGTCAGACTACAGATCATTCTGTGGAAGCATAAAATTTTTAGGAGTATCTGTGTTCTAACAGAATATCCTATTCTCAAAGTACAAGACAATCTGTTTTTTGTTATCACATTGAATTTCATAATCCTTTCACTGAGCTTTTGTTGCTAAATTATACTTGTTCATATTTGGTAGTCACCCAGTCAGAGCGCCCTTATTCACAATCACCTCATTTTTGTGTGTGCTTGTGAGGCGGAAGGATTTCTAATTATGTCCGTATGACTTGTTAATATTTAGGAAGCTAGTACTCCTTCATGAATGTCATATTGCTGTATACTCTGTGTTATCAAATATTGAATAGGTGATGAATGTCCTATCTGCAGCCTGAAAGGATGACTGTCACCTAAATCCTCCTGACTTCAGCTCTGTGCTCGCATATTGCCAAGTTTTCTGTAGTGAATATGAACCCATTGGAATTGAGATGATAAGAAGAAACATGAGATGAGATGGAGTTTAGTCTTCAGATGGAATAAAGCGCGTGTGTCTGAGGGATAGAACCATTTTGATCATAGAGTTAACTGTGTTGAGATCTTTTCTTGACCTCTTTGAACTCTCCAGAATGTCTGCTTTGTATTGTAAAAACATCATCTTTGGCAGGATTTTTACCTTCTAATGTAAACTGCAGCATATTCCATGTAGCCACTGACAGCAGCATCTGCCTGTCTTTAGGAAAGGTATTTTCTTATATTTTGCAAAGGATAAAACATGCTCTCTATTAGGGAAACTGGCCCATTATCAGAGATTTGATTTAACATTAAACATTCCAGTATTCCCAGAGGCTGTTGACTTTCCACTTTCCTGATCCTAACCATCACACCTAAGTATCCTTACACCCCAAATCATTCTTCTTGGAAATGAATGTATAGCTCCTTCCTGATTTTTGGTATACAAATATTTCACTTCTGAATCCATTTTAATCTGCTGAACTTTTTTTTTTTTTTTTATACTTATATGTGTTTCATGCAATTGTGGAGCTGGTAAGCATTAACTGATGTTAGAAACATAGAATATCTCAAGGTAGAAGGGACCCATAAGGATCATCAAGTCCAACTCCCTGCTCCTCTCAGGACTATCTAAAACTAAACCTAAGACTAAAAACATCATCCAGACATTCCTTGAACTCTGACAGGCTTGCTGCCGTGACCACTTCTCTGGGGAGCCCGTTCCAGTGACCGACCACCCTCTCTGTGACGAACCTTTTCCTATTGCCCAATCTGAATTTCCCCTAATGCAGCTTCATTCCATTTCCTCGTGTCCCATCGCTGGTCACTAGAGAGAGATCAGCACCTCCCCCTCTGCTGCCCTTCTTGAGGAAGTTGTAGACTGTGATGAAGTAATCCCTCGGCCTTCTCTTCTCCAAGCTGAACAAACCAAGTGACCTCAGCTGCTCCTTGTAAGTGTTGTCCTCGAGGCCTTTCACCATCTTGGTCGCCCTCCTCTGGATACACTTTAATAGTTTGATGTCCTTCTTATATTGAGGCACCCAAAACTGCACACAGTACTTGAAGTAGGGCCGTACCAATGCAGTGTAGAGTGGGACAATCACCTCCCTCAACCAGCTAGCTATGCTGTGCTTGATGCTCCCCAGGACATGCTTGGCCCTTTTGGCTGCCAGGGCACACTGTTGACTCATATTCAACTTGCCATCAACCCAAACCCCCAGATGTCTTTCCATGGGGCTGCTCTCCAGCCTCTCATCCACCAATTTGTATGTATAACCAGGATTACCTTGTCACAGGTGCAGAATCTGGCACTTGCTCTTGTTAAATTTTATATGGTTGGTGGTTGTCCAGCTCTCTAGTCTATCGAGATTGCTCTGTAAGGCCTCTCTTCCCTTAAGGGAATCCACAGCTCCTCCTAGTTTAGTATCATCGGCAAACTTACTTAATGTACATTCAATTCCTGTGTCCAGATAATTTATAAAAACATTAAAGAGCAGTAGCCCTAAAATTGAGCCCTGGAGAACCTCACTGGTGACTGGCCGCCAGCCTGATGTAACCCCATTTACTATAACTCTTTGAGCCTGACCTGTCAGACATTTGTTCATCCAATGCATTATGGAGTTGTCTAGCTGTATGCTGGACATTTTGTCCGGAAGGATACTGTGAGAGACAGTGTCAAAAACTTTGCTAAAATAAAAAAAAAAAACACATCTACTGGCTTCCTTTGGTCAACTAGATGGGTGAGCTTGTCATAAAAGGAAATTAAGTTAGTTAAGCAGGACGTTCCCCTCATGAACCCGTGCTGGCTATAACCAATGATGGCATTGTCTCTCAAGTGTTTTTCAGTAAGTCCCAGAATAACCTTCTCCCTTTCCCCCTTCAAATCTAGTTTAAAGCTCTTTCAATGAGCCCTGCTAACCATTAGGCAAAAATCTTTTTCTCCCTTTGAGAAAGGTGTACACTGTCTGTCGCCCACAGGCCTGGTGTTGTGTAGACCAATCCATGATCAAAAAACCCCAAATTCTGCCTATGACACAAGTCAAGGAGCAAGGTATTGATCAGCTGGGTCTTCTTGTTTCTTCCCTCAGCATTCCCTGCAACTGGAAGGGTAGAGGAAAACACTACTTGTCCTCCTGATCCCTTAATCAGTTGTCCCAAGATCCTGAAGTCTCTTTTGATCACCCTTGGATTTCTTCCTTAAATTCCTGTTAAGGAATCATTTCATATGGTTTAGAATTAATCACATTGACAAATTAAATACTTTCATAGGTCAACTATCTTAGCATCTAAGCATTTATTTTATCTACACATGCATGATATTGCCATTGTGCGTGACATTTTTGGTATGTGTGTATAATTTTCTACATCTACTCTTTGGGTTCTTATAATGCTGTCAAGTTCCTGAAAGCACTAAATGTTGCTAGAATCAGACTTGTGACTCTGTTTCAGTTTTAGGGTGAAGATCACTCCATGATGGGATGGACAGGGAAATGTAAGAGCAGTCCAGCCAGCAGTTTAAGTGCTCATGTATGCAGAAGCTTTCACCATGTCTTAGTAAAAAGGTCATTACAGGTTGTCTATAATGTTTATGATAACCAGCTCTGAAGATTCAAGTATTTCTGAGAAAGTCAAATGCAACTGTTATTTGAGGAGAGCACCCTGATACGTGGGGCAAAATTTAGGACAAGACTATATCTGTAAATGGAACAGTTCCATAGTGTGTTTTCTGGCACTATTAATTTAGTAGTGTAGAAATAGCCTTAATAGGTTGATTGGCTGGGCCCGAACTTTCCAAAGTTTTTCCTCTGGTGTAACTGTATACACTTGGCATGCAACTGTACGTAGGCTTAATGAATATCCATTTCAGATGGAGTGTGTTTGTGAGGTAAATGAAGATACAGAGGGTGAAAATACACTATCATTACAGAGACTCTAGGAGAAAGTGCCTATCAAGGTGGACATCAGATGGAGAAAAATAAAAGCAGAGACTTTTTCCTTTTGGACGTGAAACTCAGCATCTCCAATTTCATGTCATTTGAAGGGTAAAATGAGACATATTTTAAAAAACTTAGTTACTTATGAGATAAAGGCAACTTTCTTCTGCTTATGTTTAGTTTTTATATGCTGTGATAGCTTAAGTTCAGGTTTTCTGTCTTCAAGCATCTCACTACTCACCTCTTCAAAGGGCATGTCTTTTTTTTTTTGATGGATAGAGTGTCCTGGAGAACAATTATGTGAATTATGCACAATTTCTGAAGCTAGTTAATGGGTCCCACTGAACTGCCAAAGCTTTGGAAATACATTTTTAAAATGTCAATTTTCAAAAAAGATAATTATGCTGATAAGATTTACTACATTATGACACAATTCTATGAAATAAAAAAGAGGATAATGAGACAAGTGCTGAGGGTATATTTGTTTCTACCTGTGAGAATCAAATAGAAATGAAATAATATGATATCCTACCCTTACTAAGCTATATATCACCTACCTTTAGGCAAAAGAAAATAGTAAAATATGTAATAATCTTTTAAACAGATCATATCAGAGAAAAGTGTTCCTATCAGCTCCATGAGTTGATTTAATTTGCCCAAAGTACTTGACATACTGTGTTACGGAATTTTGTACTTTACTGTTGGACACTGTTTATCTTCTACAACTACTTCACAAAACTTTTACAACAATATTTTTCTATTTCCATCTATTTTAATACTTTTGAACTTATTGTCTTGCTTTGTGTATACGTGAAATATTAATGACTGCAGTTTTTATGTATAGCAAAGTTTCAAAAGTGAAGCTCTGTATTTGTCAGCGATCAGATACGTCCTCAAGGATTTGTCATCTTCAGTGTCAACCTGATGAGAAAAGTTTAATGTGTAAGTGACATACTTGGAAGAGGAGGTCATAGCAGTGCATGAGTGAAGCTGAAGCACATTTCCTCTGATTATCCAAAGGTTTCAGGTGTCTCTCACAATCTTCAGATAATCATAGCTCTACTGTTATGTCACTGTCGTATAATGTCAGTATCTTTGTCTGCTTCTCTACTTTTCAAATGGGAAAGCACACATATATTCACACCCGCCCACAAAATACACTATGGCTTTAGGTTGTTTTTTGTTTCTTTTTCTTTTTTCCCCAGCTTGATAGGAGTAACAAAACACCATCTGGTGCTAATCTCCACTCTGACTAATGAAATAACGCAGCGCCAAGACAGACCTTATATTAAAATGAATGCTTCGGCAGTACAAACAGACCAATACAGAGGAACCTGACATAACATAATGTGCATACCAGTACTCCAAATGTGGGTGGGTATTGTTTTTTTATAAAATGAATGAAAGGCATATGTTCTTTGACCTAAAGTGAATCAGAATTTTATTAAACTCCCCTTCTGTGCCACCAGAATCACTCAAGAGTGATTGAACAGATTACAACAGAAATAGTATCACTATTTGGCCTTAAGGAAAGCCTTATGGTCCTATGGTTCAGCAAGATGCTGAACCGGGAAATGAGAGAATTAATTTCTAATCCTGCTTCTGCAACGGATCTCTTCTACAGTGTCACTTTTTCACTGCTATCGTCTGAAAGGTAGATTCAATTGCTAGATTATGCAATTTTACAGTTAAAATACAGAACTTGTGCTCTATAAATGTGCAATTTCCATCTGTATTTAGCGTTATTTTTTCTCTCAATCATAGCAAAAAGTTTCTCTAAATCTTCTCTATTATATTAATGTATTAAACAGTAATTTTACAGCAATTTTATAGTGATTTTACAGTAATAACAGTAATTTTAAGAAAAACTTTGCAATTGTCATTCTGAAAGGCTAAAAATGATGAATTAATCAACTCTGCCTTTCAAAATCTTGAGATTAGAAGGTAACTGAACGTAAGATAACTTTTCATGATTTTTAAAGTGTGGCGGTTTTGGTTATTTGCTTGTTTGTTTGTGTTTTATCTCTTGGTTTCTAAGCTGCCAGGGTAAAAATAGGCCATATTTTCAAAACTGTACAAAAATGTACAACTAATGTATTTAGCAAATACTTTTAAAATATTTATAATGTATGTTGAAAGTGAAAAAATGTAAACAGGTTATTTATTGAAAAGAGAGCGCACTCAAGAAAATACAGTGAAGAAAAAAATATGACATTAATAAAAAAAAATTGCATGAATATAGTGAAAGATTAGATTCTAAAGTGAGTTCACTTTAGAACTACTCATTTATGAAAAAAACAGTTTAGATACCTGCTACACTAACTAGCTAGGTTACTTATTTTTCTTTATTTTGCCTCCCAAGGAAATATATTATTATTTTATTTTTCTGGAACAAAATATGTAACACTTTTAACAAATATATAAAAGTTTTTTTCTTCAGGATGTCATTACTATGATGCATCTGTTTAGTGTCACCTGGAATGATAATACTTGAACTCACACGGTCTGAATCAGTTTATAGATCCATCTTTATTCATCTAATTTTAACATATGCATAAGTCCAATTGACTCTGGTGAAACTGAAATACATGCTTAATGTTAAGCATATTATTAAGTGTCTTTCTGAATTGTCCCATAAAGAGGAACATCTGTTTCTTTGCTCTAAGTCTTAATTATTTCATCTCTTAACCCTTTACTTCAATTTTCTCTATTTGGGCAGGAGTGAATTGTTTATTATCCATTGTTAATTATAGATATGTCTTAGAGGACTGTGTAATCAGGTGAATTTGAGGACTGTAAAAATTCAAGTGTTGATATGAAGTCTGAGGATATGAGAGTAAGTCTTGCTTTCTTTTCTGTACTATTCCAGAAGTCTAGCCCAGAAGTCCTCAAAGGGTATGTATTTGGCTTGAAAAATATTCACATCTTGAAAATCACTAAGGAATAGCTTTGGAAAAAGGCAAAATATATGGTGCTCAGGCATACAGCATGCTGGAATCCAAAATCCTTAGACAGATACTATGGTCTCTGCTAGAATATAAAATGGGCTTTGGGTCATTCTCTGAACTTGAGGGCAGGAGCTGCAGCATGGCTTGTAGTCATTTAGCTAAACTCTCACCCTGCTGCAACTGAAGATCTGTCACCCATGCTGCCTGAGAGGAACAAACCCTGGAGTACAAAGTCCCCCAGACTGCCTGAACATCATCTGGAAGAACACTAGTTGATAAAAGCCAAAACCATTTCTGGAAGCCTACTAGCAATTAAATAGCATGAACTATTTGGAAATAGTGTTTAAAACATGCATCCCTGTCTACTTTGTTAGTATAGCAATAGACATTTTATATAGCATATGCTGAGAATGGATCCATAAAAGCCAGCCAGTAAACTGAGGGTTGCTTAAACTAGTCAAGAGGAAACACCAAGGGAAAATGTACTATAGCTAATCAGCCTCTGTTATCACAGTGCCTGCCTCACTCTGAACTTCAAAGAAGCATCTTCCTGGAATGAGAAGCAAGAGCTCCACACTCCTACAAGGCTGTGGACCTTGTTACTCCAAAGACAAAGTGTCATAGCACTTATTCAGGAGGTCAAAAATCTACTGCCAATTTTCTTCTTGTGCGAAAGAAATTAACCCACATTCAGGTACCAGAAGGTATAAAATATATACCGGTGTGTGTTTCTTTATTTTTGTCTTACTTGAACTATACTAATTTGGAAAAATAGTCAAAGTTTATTTGGAGAAGAGGGGAAAAAAAAAACAAAACAAAACAAAAAAGGGAAATGCTTAATATAACATTATGCAGGGGTTAGGGTAATCACTAGAGAAATAGCAAATGAAAGTTCAAGTTAGCCTTATAAACTGGGAGATTTGATATTATATCTCCTATTCTACATTAATGTCCTAAGCACTAACTTAGTGTGACGAATATTGACAGTGCTACAACTTTCTGTATTTTATGAGTAATGATTAAATTACTGTTGTGAATTTATCTTTAAAAACTGCAAATTTTTAAAAGGATTGAGATAAACCATTAAGACATTTAAATTTATTTCTTCTTTTTTTTTTGGGGGGGGAGCAAAAATTCATGACAACTATTCCTTAATATGTGAATAGTGAATAATCTCCTTACATAAAACTGCATTTTTGGTGAATAAGTATTCTACAAAAAAAATTTTAGGCCAGTCTGTAATCATAATACTTCAGTAACATAGAGTAAGTAAACACACATAATCTGTTTCAATTCAGACTTAACAAAACAAAGTGATGCAATCAAACTATAAATTAACATTTTTTGCTGGTAATAGTGCAAGGATGTTGGTTCGTAGGTTCACAGTTCTGAATTTTTTCCCCATTTTTCTGTAGTGTTATATATTTATTCCTGCAGAAAAAAACATGATATTATGGAAGAACAGAGAGCTTGTAAATAGCAGAATAAAATAATAATATTCCTATCATAGTCCTTCTAGCACTTTTGGTTCATGTTGGTTCAAAACAATTTCATTTTTCTTTTTTGTATTAGTGAATATGTTTCTTACTTTAAAAAAGATATTAGAACTAAGAGGATGAATAAATTAATTAAATGGTTATACTTCAGTTTAAATATTTTGACAATTAATAGAAGTATTTAGATTACTAAGTGTTAAGCTAAATATTAGTTGATAAAACTGTATCTTTTAGTTTTTCAAGAACTGGAACAATAGAAAAAAAAAGTTCTGAGAAATGTGTGATTTATTTCTTCTTCTGGAAGGAACAACTTAATTGGGAATTTGATTTTTGCAGACACAAAACTTTCATTGAGCTCCTGAAGCTCTGGAACCCTTAGCGTAAGAAAGACACGGACCTGTTGGAATGGGTCCAGAAGAGGGCCACAGAAATGACCAGGGTGATGGAACACCTCTCCTATGAAGAAAGGCTGAGAGAGTTGGGGTTGTTCAGCCTAGAGAAGAGAAGGCTTTGGGAAAACCTTATTGCAGCCTATCAGTACTTCAAGGGGGCTTCTCAAAAAGATGGCAGCAACCTTTTTAGCAGGGCCTGTTGCGACAGGACAAGGGGGAATGGCTGTAAACTAAGGGGGGTAGATTTAGACTAGATATAAGGGAGAAATTTTTTTACGCTGAGGGTGGTGAAACACTGGCACAGGTTGTCCAGAGAGGTTGTAGATGCCCCATCCCTGGAAACATCCAAGGTCAGGTTGGACGGGGCTCTGAGCAACCTGATCTAGTTGAAGATGTGCCTGCCCACAGCAGGGGGGTTGGACTAGGTGACCTTTAGAAGTCCCTTCCAACCCAAACTATTCTATGATTCTATGAAGTACCAATCCACAGGCTGCTGATGTATTTTAGTAGGACACCTGAAATATTTGAAATTCGACAAAGCTGAAGATCATGGTCTTTCTTTGTAATACCTTCTTTTAAATTCCTTTAAGATACTAACTTTCAAAGTCTTACACAGCTCTCTACTGCTCTGAAACTTAAGGTCATTTTCTCCTTGAATATTATCTTTTGAGGGTTGATGGCTATCCCCATTCCTACTGTTCTTTAGCCACACTTAATCTGGGCTGTTAGGTGGCTCCGTCCACACTCAGTGGGACTCCATTGTGTTATTCTTCTGCCCTGCCAACAGTGCTGTTCTGAATATACTGTAAAATATATTCTGCCATCCAGTACTGTCTATTCTGCCCTCTGGTAATCACTCTTCTCCCTCACTACTCACAACACTCAGTGTGTCTCCATTCTGTTTTTAATCACTACCCTGGTCTATTCCTCTACTCCAAATTATTTCATTGTATTCCCCTGTTATCCTTGTCATCTCTGCTTTTTATCTTGAACTGCTCTGCTGAGCTCTCATGTTCACAGTTCATTTCCTTTTGATTTGGCATGGATAGAAGTTCCACCAATCGTCCAGTAGTGAGCTGGGATTACAGCATGAGGCTAGCATATCTCTGCTAGTCTGCCATTGAAGTATATGTCCAGACATCTTTATAGCAGACCATAGTAATCTCCTCATATTAAAACCACATGTAGCTTCCAACGGGTCTTTGCTTTTGTTTTTTTAACCTCCTGTGAAAGTCTTCAGTTCTTAGAAGTTTTTCTTATTTAAAAACAGTCATCAGGACAACAGTTTTGTAAGACATTGCATATACCTTCATAAGGATTGAACTGAGCTACATGACTTCTTAAGATCTACTTTTTGTTTTAAAAATATCACACAAACATCTGGCATATTTTGAACGGGCTCTGGATAATACATTCTTTAGGTAGTTGTTCTTCTATTGATAACAGTTGAAATAGTATACACTGTATCTTTCAAGGTACAATTCAAAGAGAATGAAACTCCAAACAAACTTTTTTTTCACTCGGATGACAGTTACACATAATAGCGTAGTTTGAAACCTTAGCAATTGAAGAACTGCTTTTGGGAATGCTTTGATTAAGATAGGGTAGTATCATCAACATGGTCACTGTAAATTCCACTTGGACAAAAAAAGGCTGTACTTCCATTTACAGTATAACATTTATATCTTGGACATCCTGGAAAAATAGGGATTTAAGAAAGGGAAAGAAGAAGATGAACAGAGAGATACCAAAAAAGTAGTTAGAAAATACCGAAGATGTGACAGACGTGTTTTTTAGAGCATACCACAGTTGTCAGGTCAGTTATTTTCATCACAGTTTATGGGCACCTAGAATGGAGTTCTCAAAAGGGAACATTAACCTAGACACAATGCCATGCTCACAAGGCTACATGGCATTTGGATCAGAGCTAGTTCATTTGCCAACTTAGAGCTCAGCCAGGCTGAGCTCAGCTGAGGTGCATGACCAAGTAATTATGACTATGAGCGATTTAGATGAATCAGCCTTGTCAGCCAGGCGGTTCATGGGCTAGTTAGTTGTGTGTTTTTATTGAAAGTACACTTTATCTCAATAGGTACCATTAAGCTGTTAAAACATTTTGAAATAGCTACCTTCATATACAGTAATTTAGCAAGTTAATAAATCTCACTCTCTTTGGGAATCTGGCAGACAATAGTAATGTATTATATGTATGGCTTCATCCTAGAATCATGTCTCCCCATCCTGAGATACCACACTAAGTATGCTTTGTGTTGATATGAAAAGAACTTGAGTTATGTGCGCTGCACCTTCCTTAGGGGTTAAATGTGAATGTCATATTCAGTTAAGAGGAAGGGAGAAATGAAGTTTAAATGGTTATTTCCTTATCATATATTTAACTGATGTGAAGGTTTTCTTTTTCTCAAAAAATAATTATTATCACTGTTGTTTTTTTCTCTCCTAAGCTGTTGTATGTCCTATGTTCTTTAAAGTTGTCATTATTTCATAGGCTATTTTTTGGTAAGAAAATGTCGTTTATACGGATACCCAGGAAAGGTATTCAGTGTTATTGGAGTCTCTGGGTAAAAATCAATTTATTGATGCTAGACTCATTAAGGTCCTTAGTTATGTAACTTAATCTCCGGAATTAACCCAACATCTGGCAGGCCTGTTACAGTTACAATTTCAGATTGAGAGAGTTATATTTGCAAATCAGCATATGAAATGGGTTGGAGGTCTAGTAGGGACAGTGGTACATTTGGAGAGAAGTGATTAGCCATTAGCGATTAGAAGTGATTAGATCATTGTGCTCTGTACACAGACATTGTGGTTACCTCAGGCATTTTAAGGTCAGAAGAATCATACCGGTCTTCTTACTGAGCTGTTATATTAACTCTGCTGTATAGCTTTGTTTGTAACTTCAACAATGAGCTGAAGTGTGGATTATACTACGAGACTTACTTTTGTTTTTAGCTATTCATGATTAACACAATGTTAAAAATCTGAAGCTTATTTCAAGTCGGAATTTTCTAATTCCTAGTAATTGTATCTTGTTATGCTTTTGTCTGTTAAATTAAATAACTCAGTTATAGAATAAGATCTCATGGGATTGTGATCAAGTTGCTTCTTAATCTTCTTTGCAACAAACTATATAGTGATATCCTTACATTTCTCATTAGTAAGTGTATTAATCAGACCACAAAATACTCCAGAGACATTTTTCTGAGACTTTTTAAAGGTTTTCTTATCCCTTTTGTAATGTTGCCTTTGATCTCTCCTGCTCCCTCTCTCCAGTGCATTACAATATTTGTGTCCCAAGTAGAAAAGGTCTTTGCCTTGTGATAGAAGGCTGGGGAACATTTTATAGTTTATACTGTGTGAATGTATGCAAACTGTGATATTCTCTTTTCTCTTCAGGACTAAACTTCAGTTATACAGCACGTTGAATTGCAAAATTCTGGACTCAGTGACCGTGATAGTCTCTTATGTTTTTGAATGCCTAACTGTATCTACCTTTCAAGTATTGCTCTTGTCAATGCCATGTAGGTAGATGACATTACCTTTTTCCATGGGTTAATATTGTCCCATTTTTTGCCTTTTTTTAAAATCTCATCTTCATATAGGAAGATGCAGTTCTAGATTCAAGTGCACAATGATGCCTCTTCCCACAAAAAGGTTCAGCCTCAAATTGTTGCTGTAGTATCATGGCAACTTATCACTTCTTTACCAGTTATGTGCAGGATGGTAGCTGAACAGCCAGCAGAAATGAGAGCAAAGGATTGCGGAAAGTGTCCTTTGATTTCTGATCCTCTCTAATTTCCTTCTAAGCACTATTCTCACGTGTTTTGGCCAACTAACAGAGACATAGGAACAAGACTTTTCTCAGCTAGGTTCAAAGGGAAGGCTGAATTCAAAGGATTTCAATCAAGGAAATAAAAATATTGCAGTGTAACTCAGATCATCTGTCAAAAAATGCCTCTGATAGAAATAAGCCCTTTCCAAGGCTTTAATGTCTCCCAATCAAGCTTTAATCTGGGAATGTCCTGGGATGGGAGGTAATACTCCTTTCTCAGATCCTCTAAACTCTTATTTCCTTGCCAGATTGTTCTTCCTTTTTTTTCTTTCCTGGTAGCTAGAAAGTTCCTCAGGTGTAGCGCAGCCTGTGTACATCTTGTCTTACTCTGTATTTATTTGATGTATTTATCTTTGTGAATCTCAGAAGAAGAAAAATATACAACCTTCCTTTACCAAAAAAAAAAAAAAAAAAAAAAAAGAGTGGTTATATATGGACTTTAGGTTGAACAATTTGTCTTTCTCAAAAATACAGAGCAGATTTGATTATGCCTTGTAACACATATATTTGACTTACATTGAATGTGAGAAATGAAATCATATTTTGGCAGTGAAATACACTATAATGTACTTTTATGTTTAAATTCTGATTTTTTTTTTATTAACAGCTTTCCCATTCAGAAAATGTTATTACACAAAACCTAGGACTGATTTGTTTATATTTAGGGTTATCTGAATTATTTAATGTGAATAGAAAGTTGTTTTCTTTTTTTTTTATCTAGCATGTACATTTGGTTACAAAATTCATTCTGTTAATGACACTGTTAACAGTTTCAATAAGTTCACTCTTCAGTATAAATCAGTGATGAGGAAAAAAACATCAAATTCTGGTAGGTCATTTCCTCCCTCACTCACCAATGAAGAATTGCCGGATGGCCTATCTTCTCAAGCATTTTGACCAATCCAATTTTGAATGATTCAGTGACTGGCTATCCAGCATTCTGTTTGCTACATATATTTAGATGGATTAGAATTAAGTAGTATTTCCAGGCATGGCTATATTTCTTTCTTCTGTCTTTCTGTCATTGTTTCTTGCTATACCTCTATGAAACACTGATCAGACCCTCATGCTCCATTTCAACCTACTTTATATTTGTTTGATTTTTGCATGAGTTTCTCATCCTTCTGCCTATCATTCCTCTGGTAAGCAGAATAAAACAATGGCAAGCAGTCATTTCAGCCCAGCAAGAATAGAGAGAAATCTGAATTTAATACCTCTCAATGTAACTAAAAACATAGACTAGTCTGTGTATATGGCTTTTTAAAAATCAGATACTTCAGATCTTTTTGGGTGTTAACAGTTAACTTCTGCATCCAGATCACCTTCATGGCATTCACATTTCTGGCTAGCCAGACTACCAAACTTAATTCCAGTGCTACATCAGTGTATACTAATGGAGTTATGCTGGCATAAAACTCGAGTTACACAGTGGTGACACAGCCCACACAGTTATTGGTAAATTCTGAAGTTCCAACATATTTAAAATTTAAGCAAGGAAAGAGAAAAAAAAAGAGAAGAAAAAAAAAAAAAGAGGTAAAGAGGTAATCTTCTGTCTTCCAAAACATATTTGCTTGTTTACTTATTACTAGATATTAGATTTAAGGAAATTAACATATCCAGGATTTGAATTTTAAGTCATTACTTAAACAAAGGTAGCTCAGAGTATTCTGTGTATGCATATCTTTTAGTCCTCCATCCGATCTAGGGAGGATTTGAGACTGTTATCATAGCATAATAGAATCATAAAATATTTCAAGTTGGAAGGGACCCATAAGCATAATCAAGTCCAACTCCCTGTTCCTCTCAGGACTACCTAAAACTGAAGCTAAGACTAAGAGCATCATCCAGACGCTCCTTGAACTCTGACAGGATTGGTGCCGTGACCGCTTCCTTGGGGAGCACGTTGCAGTGACTGACCACCCTCTCTGTGATGAACCTTTTCCTAATGGCCAATCTGAACTTCCCCTGACACAGCTTCAACCGATTTCTTTGTGTCCTATCGCTGATCACCAGAGAGAGGAGATCAGCACCTCCCTCTCTGCTGCTCCCCTTGAGAATGTTGTAGACTGTGATAAGGTCACCCCTCAATGAGTCAACTGACTCATTGACAAAACGATTCAGTTCATGTCATAATTCTGGAAGCAAATAAGTGATTTCAGGAACATTTGCATCCAAGTTGAGAATCATGACACTAACTTTCACTGGGAATTCTGCCTGAGTAAGAACCGCAGGCACCTACTAAAGAACGTATGATAGAAGAAAGTGTTAACTTTCATCAATGGAAGGTGACAGGTGAAAAGACAAATTAAATTAAGGTGCCAAAGGCACAAAGAATGTAGTAGAACAAGATTGACATTGCAAAGAGAACATAAAAAGGAAAACACACAAAGGAGAAGAAATTATAGTGGGTTTACAAGGGACACAAATCTTTATGAAAATATCATTATGCAGAATGTCAAATTTGCCACACATTGCTTGTTAAAGTCAGAAAAGAAGGAAAAGACAAAAAGAAAATATCAAACAATAGCAATGAAAATGGTTCAGGGGAAATACACAGGAAACATTTAATATCAAAGGTGGGGGAAGTTATATGTAGTAATTTACTTTGAAAACTATTAGTGTCCTGCGAGGAGCAGGAAGTTGGACTCAATGATTCTTATAGGTCCCTTCCAACTTGAGATGTCCTATGATTCTATGATACTTTTCTATAATTGTACTATTACATGTATACTTACTGATTTTTCCAAAATGCTATTTTTACTATCTTTTAATAATATTGAAAATGAAAAAGAAACAGAAATAAGAATGACATTTTTTCTATAAGTGCTATAAAGAACACTAGAGTAAAAGTTATGAAAGAGAGTTCAGTTTACATGGATAACATGTCTAGCTAGAAATAGCAAATTAAGCAACAAACCATATTCATAAGAAAGCACTGGAAATCTTGAGAAAATTCTTGGCATGGGATAAGCAAATACGCTACTTATTTTTCAATACAATAAAAAAACAAATTTGAGGTGTTAGGAACTCATGAAGGGCTCAGTGGTTTGCACGTTATTGTATACATTCTAGCTCTAGTAAAAAAAGTATTGAGGGGAATTAATGCTTCAATGTTAAAGACAGCAGGAACATGCAGCATAAATTTACAGAAAATATTTAAAAAAAAAAATCCAATGCTTTTTTCCACAGCTTTTAAAAAAAGCAACATAAGAGATAGCATACAGGTAATATGTTTAAATTTTAATAATATTTGTGACTACACTGGAAGTTATTGGAGAAAAAAACCCCTGAATACTACAAACAAATGATTATTTGGTATGGTAAAGAATCAAACGCTAAGGAATGGAAGGGAAATAACAAGCAAGAATCCTATGGTCAATAATAGCTGCTGTTGTACTTTACAGAGTAATGATCTGGAAGGAGGGAGTAAACAGCCTGTTATTGAGAATTACTTATTATCTCACAGAAGAAAAGAGCCAACAGAAAGAGCATCAGCAAGGTTAAAAATTGGAATAGAAAAAAAGTAGTATGTCCCTTTGGGGGGTGTGTGTGTGTACGGTGACAAAAAACAAAGCAAAAACAAAACTAACCAAACAAAAGAAAAACCAACAGCCTCCCCCCCAAAAAAAAAAAACCCATCCCAAAAAACCTGTTTCACCTTGGAAACAGTAAGCCAAGATACTCAGCGACACTGAGGAGTCAGGAATTGGGTTCATACAGTGGTGGAAAAATTAAGAAAATAAGATTCAATCAGTTTCTCTCATCATTTCACTGGCTTTGATTTTCCATTGTGTAATGTAGAATTTTGAATTTCCAGTCTGCACTTAGAGTAGACAGAAGAAACAAATGATGCTGGAAAATATAAGTTCTCCTGACCTTGGACTTGCTGACAGATCCACTTGCTCTGCCCACCTCCGTCATTAACTTCTCTAATTAATTCCAGTCTCTCAGGAACAGGAAGGTATTGCCAGAACTTCAAGACTTGAAGGAAAGAAATAGAGTACCATAGAGATGACCATGGAGGGGCCCAAAATTTTTACATATAGTAGAGCTGTTTCATGCCTGGTAAATTCCTTTGAAATCAGATCACAAGGTATGATTTGACTCTTGGTTTTGGGGAGATATAATACCAAGAGATTAAAGTAATTGAGGTGAGCATCACTTGGGGAACTGACAATACCAAATTAAACAAAATTCTGTTAAACTGTTTGGATAAGGCAGGTCCAAGTGGTTTTGGAGCACTAGCACAGGTATTAGTCTGAAGCTCCTTTAAGAGTACTGTATTGACCAACGGGGCAAGACAGAAAACATAAAATGACTTTAACAGAAGTTTTGCTTTCTCTCAGTGCCATGTGCTTTCATTCTCTGTAAAAATGATATGACAACTGCTCTATATCGTCAAGATCAGAACTTTCCTTATCATAACAAGGAAAAGGCTGTTTCCCTGAGCACTTTCCTTTCTCTGCCACATTGGAAAGGTGTCACACAGCTTCTTCCATGGTGGATTCTGCTTGCCTTCCTTGCCATTTCTTCTTTTTGTTTTGCTTCTCACTGACAGAGCTCATTGGTTAATTGAGATACTTTCCTTATGTGTTTTTCCCTGAAACAGTATAAGCATAATGCTCAATTATAACATAATGAGTCTCAGTTTGAAAATACTGGAAGAAGACATCTGAATTAACCATGGAAAAGAACTGTCCTTCACCATGGCTGATTAGGATATAACTATGATTTACTATATTTGGCAGTAGGATTTATATGCCAAGATGCCGTTAAAGTCTTATGATATGAGATCTCAGGAGTCAGCACATTAGTCTTACTACTGTTATAACTTCAATAAGCATAAAATGAGGACAAGGTCTTGAAGTTCAAGTGAAAGTTTTTTCCAAGGTATTTAAACTTTAAGGGAAAAAAAAAAAAAAGAAAAAAAGAAAAAAAGAAAAAAAAAAAGATGCAGACTATTTTTTTCTGAAAGTTTTCTTTACCATTGGATAAAGTCTGATTATCTTAGATAACATTTTGGCTTTGATCAGGTTTTATGGAGTACAGATTAAACTACAAATTTATTGAGAAAGTACTTCTGAGTTTATATTCCTGGAGGTCCAAATTTCAATGTTAAAACTAATTCTCCAGTCATTTATTTAGTCATTGTTATTTGAGGATTTTTCTACATCTCTAGAATGATTATCTTTTGGTTCTCGCTGCAGTCTCTGGAAGATAGTTAAATTTACTGAGCAAGTAGAAGAGACATCATTAAAGAGAAACATGAGAATGAGCAATGCATTCTTTAATGTGTTTTGTATATGTATGAAGTATGTATGAGGGGAAGAGAAACCAAGACAGAAAAAACAGAATAAGATCCTGGTTGTTCAGTTCTGTATGCAAAAATAAAATCAAAACAAAAAAAACCTACATTGACACTGTGAATGGACTCCAGAAATCAAATGCTTGTGTACCTTCCTTCTGACCAAAAAAGAAAACATTTCTTGCTGCCAGATACAAAGCCAATTGACAAAGCTGAAAACATTTTGAAAGAGTAAAGCTCAAAATCCAGTCACCTCAGCATGACTTAGAGAGGACAGCAGCAGCACAGAATCAAAAGCTAATTGTGACATGTCTCCTTCACTCGGCCTGAAGGATTTTTGTGCCTGGAATGAAATTGTATTTGTTTAAAAACACCCCCATAGCTTTTAAAAGTCTAGGCACTCCTCTGAAAGGAAGTCTCATGTATACATTTTCAATGCAAATTTTCACCCAGCTAGGCAACTACAGCATGTAGCTAGTTTCAAGTATTTGCTCGTATTTGCTTGTATTTGGTTCACACCAAAGAATAGAAAGGCAGATAGAGAGAAAGAAAGATCTTTGAAAAGGACATGAGATCTCAAACTAAAGCAATGTTAGGCTCTGTCCTGAAAAATGTTGAGTTATGAAAAGATCACTAGTGGTCTGTGAAGCTTCCAAGGAAATTCCAGGTTTTGGTAAATGTATGCCCAGTAACTGAATAATGAAAATGAAGCTGTAAAATGTGAAGGAGGTCCAGAAATCCAAAAACTGTAGTTAAAATATAGTTCAAAAGCAGACTGCATTGAATTATTGAATGAAAAACATAACCTCATGTACATATTTAACACAAATTCAGTGCAGAAACTGTGGTTATGCATTTAAACAGTGCAATGTCATCAATAGTCAATATCACCATAAACAATCTTACAGTGCTTTATAAATTCAGTCCCAAATTGTGAATGCCCTTTATGTCATAATCAATAATCAGCATCAGGCTATTTAACCATAAAACAGTTGGCACAACTAAAATATCAAGAGGCAGAGCAGGGTTGAGCACAGGCTGGTTCTTGGGTCTTCAAAAAGCTCAGTAAATCAGCTCTAATGAAGCTGAGACTTTGACTGAAAAGGTAAACATCAGAAATAATACTGCTTTTCAGTTCAGTAACATTTCTTGGTAAGCCTTAAATAGTACAGAGTGTTTCATTGATTATGTTACTTGAGATTTTTTTTTCTGAAGAATTTTTGTTTTCTCGTATTTTATAGATTCTAGCAGTTATTCACTGCCACAGGGCAAGCAACCTTTCCCCTGTTGATTATTTGTAGTTATTTTCTGTACTGCCTGGGCTACATTTTCAAATCAAAAGAGCTCCTGCTCATTTTTAACACTGTTAGTTGCCATTCTTTTTTACTATTTTCATGCATTCTCTACCCTGTCACCCTTTTGTATATGTTAAATTTAACCTAAGAATCATGCATAGTCTTAGCATTCTTATTTAAATATTAATAATTTAAATGAGTTTCTCAGGTGTTGGTTTGCCAGATTTATGTTAAACTTTTTTGATTTGCTGCTTTCCAAAGGAGTCTAACAGACTTCAAACCGTTTGGTAGAACATCATCAGTCTTTGGTCTCCAGAACAAGAGACTCAGTCAGGCACTCTGAAAATTTCAGTTCATGCTTCTGCACTGTAATGGACAAGGCAGAACTCTTTTCTCTACCAGTGTCTGGTGCAGGAATTTCTCTGTGACTAAGAGGAATCATCCAACTACAGATATATAACACAGAATTAAATGGGGCATAAAAACATATCCAAAAGAGCTCTTGATTTCTTTCTACACAGGAAATAATCAGGCCTGTAAGGCAACTCCAAAGATGTGTGTGTGCTTCAATGAGAAATGAGTGGATGGGCACCTTTGGCAAAGTGTAAAGATGTCACATGTTATTTAAATTATAAGATGAGCAAAGACACGTTATCACCCAGGAGGTGCTCAGACGTAACCATAGGATTCATAGGCCTTAGCCATGTAACTTAATTGTGACATTGCATCATTTAGAAGTTTACATGTCCTGTTTTGGTTTTTTTTTGTTTGTGGGGTCTGGGTTTTTTGGGTTTTTTTTTGTTTGTTTGGTTGGTTGGTTGGTTTTTTTGTGGGGCTTTTTAGATACCCTTTTTTGGGGACAGGAAACTCTCCTGATTACATATGTTGAAGAGTCCAAAAATAAGCAGTGATTATGTATGAAGAGATTGGAGCCCCCCCAACCCCTTAAAAAAATCATTTCTATAAAATAAAGAATTGTATAAAAGATCTTACTTCATGTGTATGATACTTCTGCATTTCTATGCATTATTGTACATCCTATGAGATATACAGGTTGGACTGTGTTTCAGATCCATGTTTCTCACTGCATTATGGAAAGTGCTACTCTTGCTTTTTTAATTTAAAATTACCTATGTACCAGGATGGCCTATACAACAGATATTAGTGGGAAAAAAACCAAAACAAAACCATTTCACTAACTGATCAGGAAAAATGTAAAACATATTCCTCCAGGCTGTTGTTTTTTTGGAAATGTGCAGAACATTAAAAAAAAAATTGACTGAAAGAAAAACATTGTAGAAGCACTGCTTTCTGAAAACTGACTTCTCACACAGCTGTAACCTAGCACCTGTTAGCCTGGTGCTCACAGAGTCTTGCTGTTCACTATTAAATGTCTTTCTATTTCTGTCATTTTGTTTAATTCTAAGTGTCTGTCTTTAAACGGTGCTATATTTTTTGTCTTGGCTGTCCTGAAAAATAAAAAAAAAAATTAAAGACTAAATTTTGATTTTGTTTTTAGCTTTTCCCAAGAATAAATAATAAAAGCAGAATATTCAGGAAGTTTTCTCTGGAATTTTCTGGTATTTTATGTTTGTGTAACTCCACATAATCCTTCATACCATATTTATCCACACCAAAACTTAGCATATTGTAATAAACTAGATTTTCAAAAGTAGATCAGGGGAATTTTTGCATCCTTATTTTGAGAAACTTTCTTCATTTCTGATACATATTGATATACATAAATTGATATGTTGGAAGCAGGACTAATTTGGACAGAACAGTTCATAGCATGAGAGAGGTGCACTTTTTTCAAGGAACCAAGGATAAGCTCCACAGCTCTTGTTTTTCTGATAATCAGATTTCGTTTTGCCCATGATCCAATATCTGTAGATTTTGCCAAGCTCAGTGGCGAAGCATAATCTCTGTAGGCATCATGAGAGTCTGTGGTGCCTTTGGGTGGGTGAAGTTTTGCATCAGCCTGTACTCAGGTTGGCTGTGTCTTCCTCTTTTATTTGCTTCCTGATCCATAAAGGGCTGTCATTTTCTTTTTGGTTCTCCATACATAAAGTGACTTGTGACAAAAATATTTGTTCTTTGTCAACGTGAAGTAGTAAAATGCTTTTGAACTGTTTCATGTGAGAAACACAATTGCTACATACAATTTTGCTTTAATTCAGTGGTGTCCAGCCACTGGCCATAAGAGAGGTCAAATGGATGCCAAATGCCATAGTTATGCATCCATCCATATATGTCTGAGAAGTATCTGAAACAGATTGAAGAGCTAAACTAAACCAGTCAAATTCAAGTGAGAAATAATGAATACATTTTCAATGAAAGAACCTATTAGTCATTAGAACAAACTAGCAGACAGACAGATGCTTTCTTAAACATTCTTTCATCAGGAAAACATTTTCATTAATCTTTTATTGTGGGATCCAGTACAGAGGTAACAGGATTATACCTTATGGCCTGGTCAAGTCAAAAGCAGAACTACAGTCCTTAATCTGTGTTATCAGCAAGGGTAATTTGATAAATAGTTTGTACCTTTCAAAGATTGCTGGTCAGCCAGTACAAAGATAGATCCATGGAATGAAAAAAAAACAAAAAACTGAGCAGTATGACTACTCGGGGGTCCCCACAGGTATCAGCAGGACAGGGCATCTCAGCCAGTCCCACCACTCCAGCCAGGGAGCAGGGCAGGCCAGGGGGCAGTCAGAGGCAGCCCCAGCCCTGGGCATCAGGCACCTCCCTAGGGACAGGACAGGCTGAGGCCAGTCCAGGACATCAGCCTGCTGAGGTCTTGATCAGGCCCGGTGAGAGGAATGGGGGTCAAACACGGCCCTGGGATCACCGGGCAGAGCTGTGGGGATGGGTTGAAACCAGGCCAGGATGTCAGCGTGTGGGTGGGGATCAGGATCAGATGGTCCCATGGCTGGGCAGGGCTGGGCTGCAATATGGCAGGAACTGTAACTCAAGGGGAACTAACAGTAGAGCCTCAGCTTAAAAGCAGCTCCCCTGGTAAGGAGGAACAAGCCCTCACTGAGGCCTCTTCTGGCTCTTTCTTTACAGCAGCTCTTACCAGCTGCCCTTGAACCCAGCTGGCCAAATGTTTTGCCCTGAGCCCAGCAGCCAAAGCCCCAGGTGGAGCAGTCATGCCCAGGACCCTGACAGGATAATACTGTGGAAGTCAATGCCTTCCACCTACTGCAACCAAACTGGTGGCAAGTGTCTTCCATTTTCACAAGACTTTGCTAAACAAGTACTAAATGTTTCTTTTAATGCCTGAGGCACGGCCCACACCTGGTCATGCTGTGACCTGGATTAGTGACCTAACAGAAAAAGCTGAGGAAAACAGATGCCAAAATCAGGACACATAATTATCTTCTTATCAAGTTAGCTATAGCAGCATGGGGTGATACGACATGAATCCTTTGAATGACTGCATTTGCCATCTGCTTTTCACTTGCAAAACATTGTTCTTTGCTTAGCACTCCTCAATGCACGCAAGCAGTATCCAGCTACCTTCAGCCGTAAACAGGAATGGTGTGAGCCATTCCTCTATAAGAGCAGTTCTATTTGGCAATATGGCACCAGCATGTGATTGTAATGAGCAGTTAATATTAACATTGGTAAAAAAGATCTGTTCTGACTGCAGTTTCCCAGTGTACAGAAATCTTTGGAGTTTTGTCGTCAACAAGAGGTCCTTGTTTGTACATTTAAGCTGGTGAGAGAAATTATATTCATCAATGGTCATAATTTTAGCCATTCTTTGGAATATTATTTATGGTACTTTTCAAATAGTTATTAGTCTGCTTAAGGTTTCTGTGCAGTTAGCCTTTCTGAATGAAGAAACCTAAAGTTTGCAGATTCTGTGGTGATCTGAAGACTGAATACAGCAAAAGAAGCTGCTCTGTTCCCTTGACAAGACATACACTTGGATGGGATCGGTTTACTGAAGCACAGATCAGTGCTCTGACTTTTCAGAATGTATTAAAAAGGAATCAAACCTCAAGGCAATTATAAGCATGCAACAGTAATTCCCTGCTGCCTTTCAAAGTATAATTTCCTATTCAAGAAAAAAAAAAAAAAGAAATAACCTACATAGAAAATATTTTTAGTACTTTTAAAGATATTTTGTATTATACAGAATAATGTGGATAACTTTTAAAATAAAAATTATTTGATAGTAAGTCTGCTAGCATTCATTTTATACACTACCCAGCCTTCTTCTGATGCATATCATAATGTAGGATTTCAATATAAAGTTGAAATATTTGAATTTCAACTCTATGTTTGAAAACATATAGAACATGTTTCTTATGTTTTCCCCCCAGGGCTGATTTCTTAATCTATTATTTCTCCTCCCAGAAATGTTGCTTGTATATTCAGATGTTAAAAATAACTTCATAGCAACTGACTTCTCTTCACATCCTGTGCAAGACCACTCTGGAAACCATTACTGTCAGCATTCCAACCCTCTTGTCAACAACTGACTATTCTCAGTTGCTGATGAAACCAACTAGAACAGTTCAGTTATTAGAGTCTGCATCTAACAATGTTAATACCATGGATTTTTATAAATAAAAAGCTACCAGGTAGAAGCAAAATAATATTTTGAAGATATGAGCACATTTGATGTAGAAGAGAAAAAAGCAAGCTCTAAAGTGCTAACTTGAAAAATATGTTTTCCAGAGTAGAAGGATACCATAAGTGATCATTTAATTTTGAAACATAAGAAATAAATTTTTGGCACTAGATGAAGCAAGATTTTCCTGACAGTTTTCTAGTCAAACAGCAAGAATCTATAAGCCTCCAAATGTTTTGTAATAAAGGTATTCTGTGAACATAAATACATTGGCACTAGTTTTCTTTGCAGTTAATAATAATAACAGTAACAAGAGTAAATATATCTCAGTATATAAGTAGAGATAATTTTTTATTAAGTTCTTTTTTTTTTTAATGGAAGATGACATTTGACATATGACTTCAGTAATTTCTTACTTCCGTTTAGAATCCTCACTTTATGAAATTCAAATATACAAAACTCTTTTTAAGATGAATTGCCTTCATACCTCTATCCTGTGGCAGCATTCTTCACTTCATCTGATTTACTGCTAGGTTTTAATAGGAGAGTCCAGATGTAAATGAAGAATTTAATAACGTTAAATGCTATAATTAAATAAATAAAACTAATATACATTTAATTACAACAAAATCAGGTTAACAGTGTTGTTCTCAACAGTTGATGACGTCATTTTGACAGCATTTTGTTTGGCTTTGCATATTCATGTTATTAAACCAAAGGGTCATCTTCTATCACATAGGCTGTAAAGCACCTTGAGTCAAGTTCTTGTTTTACTTGTTTTTCTGAGGACTGCACTGGGAATACTAGAAGAAATAAGATTTACATGTGTAGTATACTGGCTACAAACTAAATTTGCCTTCAAATCTAGATGCCCAGTTATACAGGAAATGTGGATCCATGACAAGGAATGATGATCTTTCAAATTCTGGCAGTTTGGCTGGGTCAAAATTCAGTAATTACCTTTTAAGATTCTAGGAATGAGTTGTAAACTCCTTCTGCCCCTACCATTGCAAAATGGTTGTACTACTTATACATTTTTTCATATTAAAAAAAATTCAACACAACATTCCTTTTTCCTGCTAATTATATATTAAGATGATGTAGACGTGCATAACTTCTTATTTTTTCACCACCACCCTTAAATAGGTACAATTCCCTAGGAATTAGGGAAAGCTAAGCTCTGAGTCTGCTGAATAACTGAGCACATAATCAGCAAAAAGTGAGTTCTGTGACTTTGATTATGCAGACTACACAGTTTTCAATGGAAGATGAAATGTGATTCAGAAAACTCTTTCCACCTTGCACCTCTTCACTTTAAATAATAGCTGCTGGAAATTTCTACTTGCATAATAGAATGGAAAATTTACTTTTCCTCCTAATTCTTAGATACTGAAGTTATCACTTAACAGAGTTTTTCCTGACTGACCAGTTCAGCGACTAAAGGAGGACAGGTTTTGTTATAAGAAAACATACCTTTACAATTAAACACATGATTTTGAGTATTTTTATATCAGCTTGGTTTCTTACAGAGTTATTATTTGAATCTGACCTAGGCTCAGGTCCATTTTGAATATACCTGCAGGTCATATACAGTTGAAAATGAAACTAATAGATCTAATGATGCCTGTGGTTAATCTGTTATGGATAAACTGGCAGAGTTGCATAGCTATTATATACACAGCAAAAGAAAATGTGCTTAGAATAGGATGTGATCAGTCCACAGTAATGTTGAATTACCAAAGTAGGATCTGAAAATTATTCTGCATTGAGCTAATTGACTATATTGTTTTCAGAGAGAGATAATTAACCAAAGCATAATTATAATAATGCTTTAGGATGAAGCATCATATCAGCCTGACTTAAAATGAATGTTTGTTTGAAGCGTACGTGTATATTAATAATTCCATTTGGTAAACTAGAATTAATAAATCAAGTTTCTCAGGGGACAATTTTGTGCAAGAAGCCAAATCCAGCAATTGATCTACTGGCCCCTATGAGTTGTGGCAATTGGGTCACTTTCTAGGAGAAGACAGAAGGAGTCTATAATTAGAATCAATTACTTCAGTATTTTGCCTTGCTGTTATACTAAGCTTTTCAACATGTTATCATCGGGTCTATTCCTAACTGAAAATTTTGGAGTATTTTCCTACAAACAACTCATTTATGGGGATGCAGTCCTTGTACTATGAAAACCCAAGTTAGCATGTCTATTTAGAGTCCATAACAAAGGTGGGAAACTTTCTGTACATTATTTCACCAACCTATGGTAAGGCATAACCAAGGTGTCAAACTTGTTCTGAATAAGAGGGGGCACAGCTTATATGTGGAGATAATAATATATTATTAATCTACTTAAAGTGTTTACAACCTAACCAAAATAACAATGTTAATAATACTAAAAATGCAGGTGATTTCCAGTTACGACACTCTTAGTTCAAATGAATTCAGGAAAAAACTCTTCAATAACACAGTTAAAACTATAAAAAACAAAAACCAAAAACCAAACAAAAACGAACCCAAACAAAAAACCACAAACAAATGAAAAAAAAATCTTATTAGTTTAATCCCTTTTAGTCTGGTGTTGCTTTTACCTATCCAATGTCCTTCTGAATCCTTATGTCAACAGTATATTTTAAGCAGAAAGATAAGGGGTTAAAACCAGGTTAAAATAGCTCAGGGCAAGACAAATCCAGAGAGTTCATGCAACCCAGTACAAGCAGGTCAGTACAATGCTTCGGGCCTTTTCTTAGGGGTGGAACAAAAATCACATTTAGTTGACTATGCCAGGAAAGATCTGTGGAGTCTGATCTTCCCAATGTAACAAACTAAACTGATGATAAAGAGAGATTTCAGGTGAGATTCGAAGAAGGATCAGGGAAGTTTAATAGTCTGTGGGTAGGGATATGGAATACCAGTAATTGTTTCACAGTTTAGTTAAAATTTAAATATAACTAGTCTGGATGGAGGATTCAGTTGATCCTTTTACACAATCTTACTCAGGAGTGGCCAACTGTACATCCTTACTCCAAACCCCAGATCATTCATTCATGCAAATTATCTCCTAGAGTTTGAAGATCTACAACTTTCACAAAAACTAAAAGTTGCTTTTGGAAACTATAATCTATTTTTATGTGTTTAAACCCACATCACATGTCAGGTAAGTGTGTGTGCGTGTGTGCGTGCATATGTGTGTTCTCATTCCTGATATGGCGATTTCCATTGATATCACTTTGCCCGTTGAAAACCTAAGATGAAATGTCTGACTGCACTCTTGAGCTGCATGTATTTTGACATCACAACTGTTCTTAATGGGTTTCCCATGTGCCCAGTGGAATACATTCTGCCTTACTGGCAGCCACATGCGTATGTAAAATCCATCTTTTCACCGCTGTTCTATTCAGGTAATTTTTTTTGGCCCATGCAAATCAAATATTGTCCAGAAGAGATGCACTTGAAATAATGAGGCAATGATGTCTCAGAGGGGGGAGCTTCTGCAGAATAGGGGGGAAGGTTTTGAACTAATTTGCACACTAGCCATCTAAATGCACATTATCTTGGCAGATATCTTGCACTGAAATTAAAAAAAAAAAAAATCTGTTACAGGCACAATGCCACTGGAAAGATAGACAGGAGTGTAGATAGACAAAAGGTGAACTATGAGTGTGCTATAGTTTTGCTAAAGGTAGGAGAATCTTGCCAGACTTTCATTGTTCACCCTGAAGATATTGCCTTTATGAAGGACAATATGCTATCTCTAATCAAGCTCCTGGATACATCATATTTGTTACCTCAAAAAAAAAAAAAAATGCCACCAGCATTACATACAGCATTTCTGACTCTGTCAAGATGTGTTTATTTCTGAGTCATGGTTGTATGCTGTGGTGTAAAGTTGTCATTTAATAGACTTTACCTTGTTATGCCTCATGCCTCAAGTATTCATTCAGTTGCCTGACCACATTTTGGTTATCTTTGTGACAAACACAAAGTTCATAGTGAAGGACTGTATGCAGTGTTTTTTATCAAATCCTTGGAAAGGGCTGCAGCATTCAGTCAAGTCATGTTCTGTGGATATTTAATTTAGATGAAGTCAGCATAGGCTGCCTTCAGATATAGTCAACGGAAAGGTTCAGCTGAAGGGTAATTCAGAACAGAGGTCTAATTTAGGTGCCTCTAAAGCCTGCCTCCTTCTGTTAACTGTAAAAGGAACATGAAGACCTGACAATTTCCTATTCAGGTAACAACATTGCAGTAGAGCTACTCCTAATTTACACCACTTTAAGAAAAATAGATTATTCACAGGGTTTTCTTAAATAACTGGTGTTTCTTGAGATGTATAATTTCTGAGACAAAGAAGCAGGACTCATCTGGAAAAGAAGACCATGATAAGCTGCTGCCAGACGGTACAAAAATGTGATATATATAGACATGGAGTTCACTGAGGAGTAACAACTCCTTCTCAGACATATTACAGTGAGGATTATAAAAGTTGAGAAACTTTTTATATCTGTGATTGCTTTATTCACATTGAGGACTTAAAGACTAAGTAAATGACAAAAGTCAGCTAATGACAGTGCCTGTCCCAAACCAGCTTATTGTCTAAGCACAGTTAATGGAAAAGAGTTAAGTAGTTTGAAAGAACAACATAATATCAGTATGGGGAGAGGAAGATCATGTGGTAAATGGCATACCTGCAGCCTAGCTTTGGAAGAACAGAAGAGTTTCCCTGGGATTTGCCATGTCATTTAAAAAACATATTGAAAGCTGATGAAGACAGAGTGAAGGAAAAGGCATCTCTTAGTCAAAGAGACAAAATGGTTGTATTAAATTCATCTTACCCACCTGTTTCAGTGTGTGCAGGTGTCTCTGTTTAATGAGTTGCTGTGCTCCATTTTATTATTTTTGCATTATATTAAACAAGGTGCTAAACAGGTGACTGGAAACTTTTTATTATGCTTATTTTCATCAAAAGTGTGTGTGTGTATATATGTGTGTTTGTGTGTGGTGTGTAAGGGATGGGAAGGCAGGAAATTTCCATGTCAAGAGCTAAAGATCATGTCACAAGGGCTTCAGCATTTAGGATCATAGAGAGACATAAGGCAAGATACTAAGTTTATGGAAAATTTCATTTTTCACAATATGCTTTTGATCAAAATTAGATCAAATTCATTAAAAAAACAATTCTGTGAACAAGAAGCTTCCCAGTAGCTGCTTAGTGAAATTGACCTTCTTGTCAATGTTGTTGCTGCTAAAAGCATTAGTGGATCTGATAAGAATGATATTTTCATTTAGCTTTATAGCAGGTCCCCACATTTATGGCTGATTCTGTGCATTTAAAGGAAGCCACAGAGTTTGATCTGCAGTGAGAGGCTTAGTAGTTTTGGCAGTGATAGCACCAGATGGGTTTTCCTCAGGGATTTAGGGATGAGCCAAACTCCAAATAGAACATGAATTCTCAGAGCTTTCAAATACCAAATATCAAGGGAAACAGCTTAGGTTACAGACACTAGGCTCTCCAGGCTTAGAAGTAGCAAGTGATGTAGAATGTTAAGAAAGTTCTTGTAAACATTTTGAAATCTGAATAAAAGAATGGATTAAACTGAGTAAAATCCAGGGGAGGATAGCCTTTATATATAAAAAAGTACTTTTGACAAGATAATAGAGCACATTATTGCATATAAGAACATTCTGACTTTCAGATAGACTGTTCCTTGGCTAAAGATCCAAAGTAGCTAAAATCCTTGATGATAAAGCAGATCTGTTGAACTCTTTTGAGTATATTTTTTATTACAGGCCTAAGGATCATCATTGTAGTACACTTCAGGATTTGAAAAAAGATTCTGGGTCTTGCTGTAGGGCAGATCCAAAAAGTGACCTAAAGAAATTAATTGATGCTACATGTACTTAGGTTTCAAGGCAGTTATTTTTTCATCCAAATGTCTGAGATTTAGAGCTAATATGTTCTCGAAGAAGCTTAACCGGAAAGAACAGAAAATGAAATTTTCACTTGCTTCAGAAGTAAAATACCCACTGGTGGCTTTCTTATTTAATCTGAGAGTTTTCTAAGCAACTGAAAGTAAGCATGTCTGCAAAAAAGCCTAAAAATATAGATACATAGTTCTTGATATGCTTCATTATGACCTGAACTCTTTTAGATATGTCTACTTTTTTTTTTTTTTTATTTCTGAGATGTGTCTAATTCACTAGGCATATTCAAAGCACACCTGAAAAGATTTAGACCTCTTTCAATCTGTCTCCAAATATTTATTTCATGCAATTACTGTCTAATAAAGATGTTGAAAAAACCCTGCAACCAATGACCACCAAAAACGCCTCCACTTTCTTCTTCAGTGGCACACACCCTACTTGTAGGGTACCTACTTGCAGAAGATGTGTAAGGACAGTGTAAGGACTCAGGGGACCAGCACCGTGCATGAAGTCTGGAGTCAAGTGTCTTAACTGTACAAAGTGGTAGAGCTTGCACTTGCAAACTTGTGTACAGTTCTTGGCTAGTGCTTGGTAGCTCCACTTGTCACATATGATTTCTCAATCAGTTTTCATGGATTCTTTAGATCTTTCACTGCCTGAATAGAAAATCTGAGCATTATGAATGCTCTAAACTTCATACTGGAGTCAGGAGCCTAAATTTTTTTAAGCATTCCAATGTCTTTAGTCAGAGGTACCTCTGTAAATAGTGAGATCCATCCCCACCAGAACTTTATAACACCCTATAAAATCTTCTGAGTTTTAGTTCCCTTTTGCACAAAGCATGAAGGTAACACATGGTGGCAAGGCACTTAACAAGACAACACACAGGAACAGGAAGTAGAGAGTGGAAGAGAATAAGCAGCACACTGCTCCTGCACATTAGCTCTCAGTGGAGATTTCCGTGGATATACCCAGAGTCACAAAGATGGTTGTGTGACAGCCTAGGATGAGTGCTTATCCTGTTCATAAGGTGAATAATGAGAATTATTGTATAACGGTGTCCTTCAACCCTCGCTTTTACAATGAAGCTGCATCAAGTACATTTTTTTTTTTTTTTAAAAAAAAACAAGGTTAGTAAATGCATTACAGAGTTTTTGTATGTTCATGTGCCTGTGCAATAGCCCTTCATGAGGATTTTTCTGGTTATCCGTCCCCAAGTTCAGATAGAAATGGGGCAACTCAGGCTATGTGGGATGTGATGTATAGATGAAGGTTACAAGGTCACTTACAAGATAATGGCCTTTATTTCTCTTTCTAACAAATAATAACTAAGTACTGATGTCTTATTAACATTACCTTGATAATGGATAACCTATACTATTCTTGTTTCATACTAGATTGCTCTCATAAACTGCTGGTGTGTTATACATAAAATCATTGAATAATAGGATTGCTGAGGTTGGAAGGGACCTCTGGAGGTCATCTGGTCCAAACCCCTGCTCAAGCAGGGCCACCTGGAGCCAGGTACTCAGGAACATGTCCAGACAGCTTTTGGATCTTTCTAAGGAGGGAGACTCCACAACCTCCCTGGGCAACCTGTGCCAGTGCTCAGTCACCCTCACAGTAAAAAAGTGTTTCCTGATGTTCAGATGGAACCTCCTGTGTTTCAGTTTGTGCCCATTGCCTCTTGTCCTGACACCACAAAGGAACCTGGCTCTGTCTTCTTTGCACCCTTCCCTCAGGTATTTATATACATTGATAAGATCCCCCCTGAGCCATCTTTTCTTCAGGCTGAACAGTCCCAATTCTCTCAGCCTTTCCTCTTAGGAAAGATATTTCAGTCCCTTAATCATCTACATAGCCCTTCGTTGGACTCTCTCCAGTACATCCATGCTTCTTTTGTACTGGAGAGCCCAGAACTGGGCACACTACTTCAAATGTGGCCTCACCAGTGCTGAGTAGAGGGGAAAGATCACCTCCCTCGACCTGCTGGCAGCACTCCTCCTAATGCAGCCCAAGATACCCGCACACATGCACATAAACGCACATGTGCGCATATACAAATCTACTACAAAACTTTCATGTTGAGGTATCTGCCCATGTCAAAGTATTAGTCTCAGCTGCTTTCCTTGGACATAGGATTGTCCAGTTCCAGAATACTTCAGAGATCTTTATAGTAAAGATATAAGCAGACTTGGCAGTTGCAATCATAAATATGTAATTTGTGTTCTTCTATCAAAAGCCCATACATTGCCAGGTAAAGAATGGTCTCTTCTAACATTGAAATCTTGCAGTAGAGACATAAATTTGTGTTTCCTAGGCTGTATGAGGGTTTAAATCTTCTTTCTAAGCAGATTTCTCTTTTTATTGTTACAAGTATAGACATCCTTTTTTAAACTATTAGAAAGAAATGCAAAAGAGATCAATCTTTTTTTTTTTTCCCTATATAGGACATTTTTCTACTTTATTCTTCTGTAGAAATCATGTGCTATTGCCATATCAAATCTAAATATTATACTGTGTTCTTCTCATGTTCCCAAATCCTGCTTCCTGTTCATACTATGAAAGTCCTTCTCTTCTGAGATTGTACTTGGAGAAGAACATTGAAACCTTCTCCTTTTACATTAAATGGCTTGGCCTGATCAAAGAAGGCAGAAGGTATTACCATAATTCTTATTTGACTAAAGAATATAAACCATATGGTTTTGAATGGAGAATATCCTGAACTTTTTCTACAGAAAATTAGCTTTCTTTCCATTTGTTCTCTCTTCAGCAATTTGATTTTACAGTGTAAGTACCTAATGTACTGAATGACTTGAATAATCATATTTTTGTCAGAATGTTTCAGCTAAATACATGTGATGACCATCTGGGCTTAGAAGAAGTATCTATCTATCAAGCTTCAAATTTACTCTCCAGCTATGATGATGATTTTACATCATCATACTGTGGTTCATAGGTTTTCCTGGGGCCAAAGATGGGAAAGAGGCTTTTTTTTTCAGTGAGTACTCTACGTATGTACTTTGAACAAGTACTTATCTAGCCTTAGGACAGCAGAAAGCCTTGACATATTAGCTAGCAAGGGTTGTTCCAGATGAGAATTTCTGAGGAAGAATGGATTACCTAGATGTCGTGGTTTAACCTCAGTCGGCAACTAAGCACCATCCCTGGTGGGATGGGGAGAGAACTGGAAGAGCATAAGTGAGAAAAACTCGTGGGTTGAGATAAAAACAGTTTAATAATTGAAATAAAATAGTAATAATAATAATAATAATAATAATAATAATAATAATAATAATAATAATAATATAATAATAATAATAATAATAATACACAAAGCAAGTGATGCACAGTGCAATTGCTCACCACCCGCCGACCAATGCCCAGCCAGTCCCCGAGCAGCGGCCCCCCCGGCCAGCTTTCCCCAGTTTATGTACTGAGCATGACGTCACATGGTTTGGAATGTCCCTTTGGCCAGTTTGGCTGTGCCCCCTCCCAGCTTCTTGTGCACCTCCAGCCTTCTCAGTCGGTAGAGCATGGGAAGCTGAAAAGTCCTTGGCTAGTGTAAGCATGACCTAGCAACAACTAAAACATCGGTGCATTATCAACTTTGTTCTCATCCTAAATCCAAAACACTGTACCAGCTACTAGAAAGGAAATTAACTCTGTCCCTGCCAAAACCAGGACATTAGAGAATGGTAGTAGTAATTCAAACTGATTCAAAAAAGAAATGCTTTTTATTGTCAGGGTTGGTTTGAGGTTTTTTTTTTTTTGCATTCTGCCTCATCTTAAACCTCTTTTTGGAAGTTTTCTAAAATTTCAAATCTCATAGAAACTTCTAGCAGACCTCCATTTTAAGTACTGCAGAAAACTGTTTCCTTTTTGTTTCACATGAAAATTCACTACCTTAAATTACACATCATCTTTATTCATATAATAATAAGTAATTTAGGAACACAGACAAACAAAAAGGAACCCTATAACTGAGAAAATATCATTACCCTTTTTGCCCTATTGGTGAAGGATGCTAAATGACACACAGCGAAGGAATCCATACAGAATCTAGCAATTCCCGGTTGAATTCAAATTTAATTTACAGTGACACACAAGCAACATCCTTTGGAGGGAGGAGGAGAGGAAAAATTATTTTCACCTAATTAGCCCACCTAAAAGTAAGATGACAAAATGAATCCCTTTCAAAATAGTTACAAGCTTTTATGGAGGCATTTAATGTTAAAGTGCATCAACAAACATAATTAATTAAAAAGCCAGGACCACAGACAAATAATATACTGCTGTCTTTATCAACTTGCTCATAAGTAATAGAATCTAGGTAAATCAACACAAGTCTTCATGGGTTCCATCATGTACCATTTCATTTAAACTTGCTATATTTCAGTAATCCTTCTATAGTCTGCAGTTCCCCCTTCATTTATCAAATATGGCATACATCCAGCACTCTAACTAGAGGATTTAGGTAAATGGCTCTCTCTAAAGTGACTCTTCTTTGTCAAGACCTTAAATTAGGTGTGTGGAATAAAACGTTTGGCAGATGACAAACTGTATTTGGAAATTCTTAAACTTTTATTAATGACATGATTGTGGATAATCAATAAAAACATTATATTATAGAACCCTATATTTTTTATCGGCTAACTGTATGTCTGTGTGATTCAGAGAAAGTAAGGAAAAAAATAAAGTTAAACTACCTTTGTGGACCTCTTTTTTTCTGGAATCATGCAGTAAATTACTTAAACTATAGTGAAATTTTAAACAGTTTCTGGATTGTTCTAACAATTGCTTTTCAGTAGAGTGCATTAGGATGATTCCTGAAGCCATATTCTGAAGATCTTGTTCTACCTGCATCTGAAGAGTTTGAATATGGAGCAGGATGTGGCTGTGCCTTGGATCCTGTTTTTGCCTGAAAATTACCAAAGTCTACTTTCAACAGGGTTTTTTTGTTTGTTTCTTTTTATAAGGTATCTTCATTTTCAAAGAATGTGAAAGGAACTTGTTGAAAATAGAAATATATATTTTTTTATGTCAAAGGTAAGAATCTTTTAGAACTTATTTTAAATTTTTTCCTAGTGGCAAAATACAAAATGTGGAAATTTTGTTGTGTACAGAGACAATGATAAAACTCTTACTGTAGAAAACTTCACAATCAAGATATGGATAGAAATGTTCTTTGACATATCTGCCAATGGCAGCTGAGTTGGTCATCTTCAGAGACAACTCCATATATTCCATGTTTAACACTGCTACTCTATTTCATTGACATTTAAGCAGAATGGTGCAGGGCTTTTCTACTCTTCTCTTCTTAAATCTGAAATAAGGACATACTTCTGTGCTGGTTTTGGCTGGGATAGAGCTAATTTTCTTCATAGTAGCTAGTATGGGGCTACGTTTTGGATTTGTGCTGAAAACAGTGTTGATAACACAGGGATGTTTTCGTTACTGCTGAGCAGTGCTTACACAGAGTCAAGGCCTTTTCTGCTTCTCACACCACCCCACCAGCGAGCAGGCTGGGGGTGCACAAGAAGCTGGGAAGGGACACAGCTGGGACAGCTGACCCCAGCTGACCAAAGGGATATTCCATACCATATGACGACATGCTCAGCATATAAAGCTGGGGGAAGAAGAAGGAAGCAGGGGATGCTTGGAGTTATGGCGTCTGTCTTCCCAAGTAACTGTTATGTGTGATGGGGCCCTGCTCTCCTGGAGATGAGATGGCTGAACACCTGCCTGCCGATGGGAAGGAGTGAATGAATTCCTTGTTTTGCTTTGCTTGCATGTACAGCTTTTGCTTTACCTATTAACCTGTCTTTATCTCAACCCACGAGTTTTCTCACTTTTACTCTTCTGATTCTCTCCCGCATCCTAGCGGGGGGGAGTGAGCGAGAGGCTGTGTGGTGCTTAGTTGTCAGCTGGGGTTAAGCCACGACAACTTCATACATTGAAGTTCAGTTCACATTGAGAAAAGTTCTAGTTTTATTTTTCCTGTCACATGTTCCAGTAAATAATTAGCGGAAACAAAAGTACTACTCTTGTTTTTGCCTGAGTTTTATGATTAAAAGTAAAGCTTCCAGAACTTCAAAAATAACTGTATTTTTAAAAAAGTTTCTCCCATGCCCCCCTCCCAAAAATGAAGCTGAATTGGAGATAGATTTTGCTAAGACCCATGCTGAACACTGTAACAGAAAAAAAAGTTTAAGCAATGATGCATTTATATTTGCAGGTGTCGTTGAATTTTCCATGTGTGATTGATGAGATGAAAAAGAGACAGTGCAACAAATTCTTAGGTAACTTGAGAGCATGGGCAGTATGCGATAACTGCAAGTCTAGTGATCTGAAAATTTTTCATGAAATGTTCTTCTTGCCTTGTTTTTCTTGCAAAAATTACAAGGAAATGTTGTGAAACACTTACACTATGGTTTTGGTTTTTTTTAATCTATGAGTTCTGTCCATTTCATTAATTATGGTATCACATCTTGCAAGAATAGCTAACTTCCTCTGTTATGTAGTATATTAAAAATGAACAAAAAAAACAGAATCTTATTTTGAGCCCTGCTCAGTCATTTCAGTCAAGACACAAGTTTCATAGTTATTCATGTTATCAAATCTTTTCAATAATTTAATGTAACCAAAAATTTAAAATACCTCCAAACACATTACAACAGCATTAGATATTGCTAACTTACTTAAGTTATCTTTTAACAAAGATTAACAACTTACAACATCCTACATAACCATATATTTATACAGGATTTTGTAATATATACAGTATACTGTATATAACGTTATCTTATCCCTTTGTTAAAATAAATCCCTAAAAAGATTAGCTTCATAATATGACTATTGAGTGGGCTTTTGTTTGCCCCTTCTTTTTTTGTCAGTAAACCAGACCATATACAAATAAAAAAGAAATAATTGTATTAGCATTTCCTTTGGTGATACAGCAATCCCACTGGGAATTTCTATGATCAGCTTGGTGCTTATACAACTGTCTTTCACAAGGTATGACTTATTTTTCAGTCCCTGAATGAAAGTCCCTCAGTGGCAGACTTGGAGACTGATTTACTTATTTATTTATTTTAATCTATGAAACAAAACAGTAAGGGAAAATGCAGTGCAAGGTCATTATTGAAAATATGTTTCAAACCTGGACTGCAGCTATCTGCTACTAGGATAGAAGGGTCTTCCTAGCTGCATGATATTGAGTCATTTAATGCTTTCTATAGGCTGCCAGTTGTACTGGGTTTGCGTGGCAAGGTTTGGGGGGGGGGGGGGGGGGGGGGGGGCTACAAGGATAGCTTCTGTGAGAAGCTGCTAGAGGCTTCCCCTATGTCCTATAGACCCAATGCCAGGCGGCTCCAAGATGGACCCGCCACTGGCCAAGGCCGAGGCCATCAGCGACAGTGGTAGTGCCTCTGTGATAACATATTTAAGAAGGGGTGAAAAAACTGTGCAATGCTGGCAGCAGTCAGAGAAGAGTAGTGAGAATATGTGAAAGAAACAACTCTGCAGACACCAAGGTCAGTGAAGGAGGGGGAGGAGGTGCTCCAGGTGCCGGAGCGGACATTCCCCTGCAGCCCATGGTGAAGACCATGGTGAGGCAGGCTGTCCCCCTGCAACACATGGAGGTTAACGGTGGAGCAGATATCCACCTGCAGCCTGTGGAGGTCCCCACGCTGGAGCAGGTGGATGTGCCCGAAGGACATTGTGACCCCATGAGAAGCACACGTTGGAGCAGGTTTGCTGGCAGGACTTGTGACCCTGTGGAGGATCCACACTGGAGCAGTCTGTTCCTGAAGGACTGCACTCTGTGGAAGGGACACACGCTGGAGCAGTTCATGAAGAACGGCAGCCCATGGGAAGGACTCATAATGGAGAAGTTCATGGAGAACTGTCTCCCATGGGAGGGACCCCATGCTGGAGCAGGGGAAGAGCGTGAGGAGTCCTCCCCCTGAGGAGGAAGGAGCGGCAGAAACAATGTCTGATGAACTGACCACAACTCCCATTCCCTGTCCCCCTGTGCCGCTTGGGGCGAGGAGGTAGAGAAAATCAGGAGTAAAGTTAAGCCCGAGAAGAAGGGAGGGGTGGGAGGAAGGTGTTTTTAAGATTTGGTTTTATTTCTCATTACCTTACTCTGCTTTGATTGGTAATAAATTAAACTAATTTCCCCGAGTTGAGTCTGTTTTGCCCATGACGGTAATCGGTAAGTGATCTCCCTGTCTTTATCTCGACTCACGAGCCTTTCATTATGTTTTCTCTCCCCTGTCCAGCTGAGGAGGGGGAGTGATAGAGTGGCTTTGGTGGGCACCTGGTGTCCAGCCAGGGTCAACCCGCCATGCCAGTAAAGGAGGAAAAGTGTGATTGTGTTGATGGTTTTATTTTCGAATCTGGTGAACAACTCTCACCTGGGAACAGGATTATGATGAATCAGCTCACTTTGTGCAGGTCAGGATATAGCCATCAGTATTAACTTAGGGTTTTAGTTGGAAGGAAAATACTGGCAATTTTTTTAAGTCCAACCCCACTCACAAAACAGATGTGTCCAATTTGAGACAGAGAGCGTATATGCTCTGCTAGTCTCCTGTGGAATTTCTGGTCTTCTGTAGCAGATGTGAATTCTGGCAAGAGGGATGACCAATTCCCTCTCTTGCTACATTAGTCAGATTTGATGCTGGTTTTCCTAATTCTGTGCTTCACTTTTTACTTCTTTTTATTTTCTTAGATTCAACCTTGAGTTTGTCCACTGTCAGTTTATATTATTTTGTTGTCTTCATTTTCCTTTAGCTGAAATAATTCCTTCGTCTTTCTATTTGCATCCTTAGTTTAATTATAGAAAATAACTATATTCCTTTCTAACTTTACCTTTCACAGAAGAAATACATCCCAGACTTCTTTTTTCTTCTTCTAAGAAAACCTTTCTTTATCATTCTCTTTTTAACAGCCTTTTTCTGCATTTATTCCAGCTCAAATGCATTTTTCTTGAATATTGGTTAAATAACAGTCCATACTACACAGATGAGTTGTAATCAATGCTTTGTACATTGACAGTAATATAACCTTATATCTATATTGTGTATGCTGTATCCTAACATTGCATTTGTTTATTTTCATATCTTCATTAGGTGGGTAGTTTACAACCACCTTATTATCAGCTAATAATATATTAATTAGCTGATAATATTAGAAATATTAATTAGAAATAAGATATCCTGATCTTATTTCTCTTCTGCTTCTACCCAATGAGTCCCCAGTTTCTTATTAGCATCAAGTAAATGACTAGGCATTGTTCCACTGAATTTAATCTCATTCTTCCTTTTCCATCCCTAAAGATTATCCATCCCTTCATGAATAATGTTCCAATTCTCTCATGTCTTGCTCATGCCTTCTAGTTTCATGTTACAAATTAAGTACATTATTACACTTCTTACATCAAGAAGGCTAACAAAATTTTTAATATTAATATGATCAGTCCCAAGGCAGATTCTTTAGGAGTTCACCACATTGTTAATTCTCCAGTGTGATAATACCATACCTAAATCAATAGATTTATTATGATCACCTGCTAAAAGTCTCAGTAGTTTTGTAATACATTTATTTTAGTGTTATGGGAAGGAGATTAAGCTACACTTTCTGAACTACAGTCAAACGTAGTACAGTTCCATAAGTATACTTCCATTTCCATTAGCTATTCTACTTTTGCCCTGTGTTCAAAATTATCATCTTTGTTGATATCTGAAATAAAGAATTTATGTAGTTTTTAAGCAATACTTAGAATATCTGCAGTCTCAGTGCTGTCTCTCTGGCATAATGGCATACATCTCATTACTTTTAAGGTTTGAAAAATCTTATTTCTCTTGCTTTAATTAATCTTTGTAAGATGTATTTTGAAAGAGTTCATGAATCTCTTAAAAGGTAGTCTCATTTCCTACATGTTTTGATACAATGTGAAATCGTTCATTTTGACAAGTAAAGAAACTGGCCCAGGTTTACACCTCACAGAGAAATTTTTTGTCAAGCTCAAGCTGACACCGGTATGTAGGTTTCCTTGGTTCTTCTTTGTTGCATACATATCGAAGCATTCCTGTATGTCTTCTATCGACATGAATATGAAGACGACTTCCTTTTCATTAGGTTATAGAACACAGAAATGTTATATCCTGTGTGTGATATTCTGACATTTGAAGTGGAAGATGTTAAATTCTATTATGAACACATTACTTTACTCCATTCAAGGAAGAAAAAAAAAATGTTTAGAGACTTTAACATATCATAAATAGCTTTTGTACTCATCCTAACATAGGAACAACAGGAATACGGTGATCAATATCCATTTAAGCACAACTCTTAATCTCCATCAGTTAGACCATCTCTGAATATATATCTCAAAAATAAGTCTAAACCCATAAGAAATAAGTAAAATGAAATAAATCTTTTTGAGAAAAAACAAAAAAAAACCCAATCCCCCAACATTTCATTAGTTATACAAAGAATAAAAACATGTTCATACATATGTTATTATTACACATTAGCAAATATATTAGGTGTCATAGCAATATATGTAATGATCAGATCATGCTATTTTTTCCGCTCTGTATTCTAATATTTCATTTTAAGGTTATCTGGGTCAGAAAACTGTCAGCGAAGTGCTTGTTATTGTCTCCATGTGTGATTGATGGCTCATTTTAAATATGCCAGCAGCATGATTCTATCAGCAGTGGCATAAGATAGATCAGAATATTTTAATATTATACATGCTCGCATTTTTGCTGCTTTGAAAAAAAGCTGATGTTCATTTGATTTTTAACACAGAACAGAATAAGGATTTCTAAATTATGCCATGTCATTGGTATCTTTAACTTGCCTAAAATATTAGTAAATAGCAACCTATGTAAAGAAACAGCTGAACCCCATACAAGAAGTATGTGATTTAAACTTGAAATGAGAGAAATCTCTTCCTGCAGGTTAAATAAGTACAGATGATTGACCAAAATTAAGTTCCTCAGGAGAAAGAGAACACCCAGGTATATTTATTTAATCTTATTTATTTTCTTATAGATTATATTGTAATGAAAATTTGAAGAACTGAAAATATTATGATTTCTTTTTCTTTTAAAGAGCCTCAAACATTTAAAACCCATGAAACTCACAGACATCAGAACTATAAAATTAATTGTAACTTTTCAGTCCATCTTACTGAAATTTCTGTATCATTTATATTACTAATTATCCAGCAGTACCATTTTTCAGTCTAGCTGCTGTATTCCTAAACCGTCTCAAATGCTTGATGTATAAGTGCTTTCTCACATATGTGTGGTTTTTTATGCTTGACTGTAGTATCATTTTGTAATGTTGGTTTAGGAGCCTTATGCAGCATTCAGCTAGGAATTCCAAGGAAGGGATTTCATCCAGTTCTTTTAGTTCTTCAGGAAGGTAATCACAGAAACACAGAACCTGAAGCCTGGTTGTCTACTGGAGCCTTTTTAAGCAGCTTTCATGTTTCAAGAGGTGATAAAACCCCTTCCATAAAGATTTAGACTTCCTTGTCCCCTTTCACTGGCTTAACAGATAATCAGACTGTACTTTTTTTTGCTTGAAATTCCCTCCTTCCTACTTCACTATGTATTTTACTACAAAAAAGTAATGTCAATTCCTACAGACAATAGTTTTCTTCAGTACACAGCTGTAAAGTTTAAAGTTCAAAGTCATCAAAGTCATGAGTCTTGAATCAGGAAGAGTATGAAATTCATAGTGGAACTTTCTTCCTCATCAGTCTTGGGCCACGTGGATCTATTTTTAGGCTTTCTTAATACGGTCTGTTTATGTTGTCTTTCTTTTCTTTGCTTCCGAAATACTGAGTTTTTCTGTTCTGTTTGTTATCATTAAGACTGGTTTTACCTAATTCACAGAATTGCACAGCTGCAGTGACAAGAAATTGACCGCAGTGATATGTAGGACCATCTAAGATCTGTGGTATCATCTTATTTCTCTGATCATCCATGCCGTATTTTTGTTCTAGTGTCACAGATAGTTCATTCCACAGTGAGTAACTGCTGTTTCTATAAACTAAACCAAACCGAAAACAATTAAGGCAGAAGCTTCCTGACTGCCACACTGTATTGGGTTTGCGTGGCAAGGATTTGGCAGTGGGAGAGCTACAGGGGTGACTTCTGTGAGAAGCTGCTGGAAACTTCCTCTATGTCCAATACAGCAAATGCCAGCCAGCTCCAAGATGGGCCCGCTGCTGGCCAAGGCCATGCCAATCAGCGACAGTGGTAGCACCTCTGTGATAACATATTTAAGAAGGGAAAAAAGTTGCTGTGCAAGAGCAATTGCAGCCTGAGAGAGGAGTGAGAATATGTGAGAGAAACAACTCTGCAGACACCAAGGTCAGTGAAGAAGGAGAGGGAGGAGGTGCTCCAGGCACTGGAGCAGAGACTCCCCTGCAGCCCGTGGTGCACCATGGTGAGGCAGGCTGTCCCCCTGCAGCCCATGGAGGTTAACAGTGGAGCAGATATCCACCTGCAGCCTGTGGAGGACCCCACGTTGGAGCAGGTGGATGCCCAAAGGAGGCTGTGACCCCGTGGGAAGCCCACGCTGGAACAGGCTCCTGGCAGGACCTGTGGACCTGTGGAGAAAGGAGCCCACACTGGAGCAGGTTTGCTGGCAGGACTCGTGACCCCATGGAAGAGCCACGCTGGAGCTGTCTGTTCCTGAAGGACTGCACCCTGTGGAAAGGGCCCATGCTGGAGTAGTTCATGAAGAATGGCAGCCCATGGGAAGGACTCACATTGGAGTTCGTGGAGGACTGTCTTCTGTGGGAGGGACCCCATGCTGGAGCAGGGGAAGAGTGTGAGGAGTCCTCCCCCTGAGGAGGAAGGAGTGGCAGAAACGTGTGATGAACTGACTGCAACCCCCACTCCCCATCCCCCTGTGCCGCTGAGGGGGAGGAGGTAGAGAATTCAGGAGTAAAATTAAGCCCGGGAAGAAGAGAGGAGTGGGGGGAAGGTGTTTTAAGATTTAGGTTTTATTTCTCATTATCCTGCTCTGATTTCTCCCTGTCCTTATCTCGACCAATGAGCCTTTCATTATTTTTTCTGTCCCCTGTCCAGCTGAGGAGGGGGAGCGATAGAGCAGCTTTGGTGGGCACCTGGCATCCAGCCAGGGTCAACCCACCACCCACACAATTTCTATCACAGCTAAAGCAAGTCCAGATCACCTCAGGCCATGACAATCTCAGACAAGACCTCAAGCCCTGTGCTGTCAGGTCAACATAAAGTCTTTGGATTTCTACTAGCAAATTACACTGGGCTACAACTGATGGGGTTTTGAGTCAATTTGAAAAGTAGGAGATCCTATTGGTTATGTTATATTCAAGTCTTAATGAGTTTCTCAGGAGATATTTTGAGACTTTTTGGAACACCAGACATCTGCCACTTGGTTTAATGGAGCAAGTGATACCAGTTTTTCCTCTTTAAATGGAACTATATCAAGAGGTTAATTTTGCCTGTTTGTTTCACAAATACTTGATGAAAACAGAAGAGTACTGAGGGCCAAGGATTTTGGATGTCACTTCAAATTTTAGAGTCTCTGGATATTATAAGTTCATCATTCTTTTCATCAATGGCATACCCAAGTTAATTTACGTCCTCATGACCTCTGTTCAACACTCTTTATCGATACCTGTTCTGATCATCTTGCATTTCTTTCCTTGTAATTTAATCCTATGACCTAGTCATGCAATAGCAATCCTGCTAGGACAGAAGAAAGAACCATAAATATTACCAAAGTCACTGTTACTATCTGACTTCTGCCCAAGGGCTTATATTCTTTGGCCTTGGGTAGTTCTTTGTCTGTGTCTCTGGAGATTCATCCTTTCTCATTTGATGGGTACCTATATGTTTCTCTTATACTTTACTATAGTCTAAAGATTTACTGCCTAGCATTTGATTTGCCGGATTACTTATTTTATGTGTGAATTGCATCCTGTAATATGTCCATATTTGGCAGCAATGTGCAAGTTATTGCATTAAAAAAGGGGTTGACAGGATCAAAGACTTCAGACATAAACTAGAAAATATTGAAATCCCAATCTGTGCTGTTCTGGGTCATCTATTTCTTACGAAAGTTGCATAATGTCTTCAAAACTTCTTGTCAGTTGGCTGAAATTTCAACTAATTAAAATCTTACTGGGGGGATGTGGCAGGAGAACACTTGGACTCAGAGACAGACTGAGCTGTATAAACTGCCTTTTCATAGGAATCTTGGCTAAATACACATAAACTGAATATAAAACACCCCCTCAATAAAGACCCAAATGTCTGAATCTTCAGCTAGATGAAAGCATGAAAACTGCATTGGAACATCAACCTTTCTGACCAGTTAGTTTTCTGATCTTATAGCAATATTAATTTAGGAAATTCTTGTACTTCTCCTGCCCCTGTTGCTCTTTCTCACCTCTGTAACATAGATTGACACTGTCCTGCTTTGCCAATACTTTTTTTATATGAAAAAAACCCCACTTTTTTTTCCCAGGTTTTATTTATATATATACATACATATATATACATGCATATATACTGATGTCATTCATTAATCTAGCCCACGAATAATTGTTCCCAGGGTTTGAAAAAGCAGCTAAGTATAGTAAGTGATTTCTTAAGCAGATATTAATGTCAGTCCCCATACCAAATGTTGCCTCTCATTTACATATATTTTGTATTGCCGCTATCATTAGTTATTTATATTGTAGTAATTCACAGCAGCTGTACACATGAAATATATATCTATAAAAATTCTAATTCATACAATATATGAAGGACAAAAACGTGTAAAGTATGCCAACAAGAGAACCAGTAATGTAAAACATTAATAATTGTCTTCATGTTTTCTTATTTGAATTTGTGATTGCTTCTTGAACAAGTTAAGAAGGCAGTGTATCCTTTATCTGGAGTTTTAGGAGATATAACTTTTTCTTTCTTTAGATGATTGAAATAAAGCAAGATGGTTTATACTGACTTCAGGTGAACAGAGGCTAGGATCCTTAATAAAGGTATTTTAGATATTAAGAGCTAAACCTTAACCATAGGCCATTAATGAGATACCTCAATTGTTCTCTTTACTTACAGAAAATGTAGCTGTCTGAATGTTCAAAGGGAGCTAAGATTTTTCAGACCTTTATAAGAAATATTCTTACCTAGTATTTAAATGGGGATATTGGGAGAAACAAATGACATGGGCGGCAAATTAAAAAGCCGAATTAGCGTGAGAAGGAAAGCTGGATTTGGCCCTCTCTGTTCTTTTTTTTTGTCAAGGCCAGATATGTTTGCATGGACACTGTTCCTTGAATATTTATTTGGTTATTTTCTTTCTGCTGTGCAGATGATTAAGAATTCATCTTTAGTTCTGTCAGGCAGTATTCATGATTTGGACTTCTCATCAAAATTTCACTTGCTACTTTCACTCAATTCTAAAGTTTGATGTGCTGTCACTTCTCTGAGCTTGAAATAATTAAGTAGATAATAGTATTTGCCTGTGATAGATTTGTAATATAAAATGACTAGACATATTTAGCATGGACCATGTATAACAATGAACATTTTTCCTTTGGCTCATCATGTCCTAAACACCATTTTTGGCTTTTAAATAATCTTGCAGAATATTGCCACCTTGGTAATACTGGCACTAGATAACAATACGTACAAAAAATGGTTCCACTTCTCTCTAGCTCTGTCTTTGATTTTACTTGAACCTTGTCTAATGCTTTATTAGCTAAGTTCCAAAATTTTTAGTAGCACTTAACAGAAAACTCAGAATAATAATTTATTCATAGCACCCATGCCTTTTATGTTGGTTAAGCATAAGTAAAGGTTTGGGGATTTGCCTATTTAATCACCTTTACCAGTTTTCCAGTGATTCTTTAGCCTATACAAATTTTAGCAAATGGAGTGCTGAATAAGTGTTTTTTGATAGCTCTAATTGGAGAACTGAGATTTCACATAATTTTGTTGGGACTGCATTATTAGTCACTTTACTAGCATGATATTTTTTCTGTTGCCTTACATTATCCTTATGGAAATGACTTTCTGAAAACACCACTTGTAATCAGAGATAAAGTAGTGAACTCAAGAGACCTATAATGTGAGATAAGACAATCAGAGTATTTAAGATGGGCATTTTGCAGTGAGTGCAGTATTTTTTTTTAATTCTGTTTTATTCAATCATGATATACAATTTTCATTTCTGGATACCATTCTGGGAAGTACAGCTACTGGAATAAAAGAAAATCCTCATTGGAGACTGAAGAAGTAGGTGTTCTGACTCTATACACTTTTGTTAACATATAGTCTTAAAATGTTTATTGTCCTAGCATAAATAACGTCTTTCATTTCTTCCATTTTTTCAGTAGTCATGACTAATGTTGAGATCTGCATTTCTAGTACTTTCTCTGAAGTTTAGGAGGCAGATCCTGCCTATGCGGAGATGATTTAAATGTGCAAGACAGAAAAAAAGAAAACAAGGAAAGTAAAGTAAAAATGTAAAAGAAAGAGACAGAAAGATGAAATTTCAGATAGTGGTGAGGAATCAGGGGACTGGACTAGGTGATACTGTATCTTTTACGAAAAAGGCCTCCAAACAAACTAACATGAAATTAACAGGGACATTCAGTGGGGTATGAGGTGAATTCACTGAGGTGAATATAGACAATTTACTCTATTTTGTGAAGCACTATACACCTTACTGTGATTCCTGATGCCCCATCTGGGAAATATGGAAAATAGGGATGGTTTCTCCTGCCTTCCACCCATCTGCTGGAGACCACTGGACAAGCAGCTTCTGCAGTCAGCCTGCAAGACTCTTGAAGCAGCCCTTACTAGAGAAGTAATTAAATGAGGCTGTTTGGGGAACAGCTAATCTAGTCCACAGACTTCATGTTGGAGCCTTCCAATATTTCTAACATTCCAACATTTCATGTAGAAAACAAACAAACAAACAAACAAACAAATAAATAAATAAATAGAAACCTCTCCAAAGATAGAAATAGTGAGTAAAGAAATCACCTGGAGAAATCAAATCCGCATCCAAAAAGATTGCAAGGAATGATTTAAACTATCAAAATTTCTAGGTGTTGTAAAAAAAAAACCCAGAAACTTAAGAGGAGAAAAATAAAACCAGGCACAAATCTACCCAAGATTGCCTCAGGATCATCACATCTTTTTGCATAATATACTGAAAAGAGCAAAAAGGCTCATATACTTCTGCAGTGTTAATTTCGCCTCAGGCTACAGATACATGCTGAGATCTGTTTGGGCATTCTTTCTTGAAAACACCAACAACTCCTCTTCAAATGACACCATAAGGAGTAGAATCACCGAAATGTCAGGAGACATAAAGTAACAAATAATTGAATATATGAAATGAGTGAAATATGTCTCAATATATTAGCTATATATTGAGATGAAATTACTGCAGAAAATCAGTTGTGATGGTTCAGGAAGGGTATTTTTGCAATGGTTATTTCTGAAAAATGGCAACAATGAAACAGGTCAGTCCTAAGAAGATGTTAATTCATTCTTATAAATGAGAGTAGGATCAGATCTGCCTGTTGTGACTGTTCGTCACAAATTCCTGAGAGTATTTCTCTCACTTACCATTCTTGTCTGATATTTCAGCGCTTTGGCCTCATCTCATTAATATTGTCCTTTTTTCATGCAGTTGATCATTGCTATTTCATAACACTTCAAATATAGTAATTTAAAGTATTAAAATGTGGTGCTGTGTATCCTTGGTAAAACCTCAAATCTCCTACACAATTTGGCCAGATTATAAAAATGTGAAGTATAGGCTCAACCTTCTAGAGATAGGGGCATTTTTCCAGATCTATACCGACTCAATTTTTCTGACAAGGGGAGCAAGAGTATAGTCTGCTTTGTGGGTTTTACAGTGCTGCCATGGTTCTCAACTTGCAATTAAGAAGCTATCTGTCTATAAAGATCCTTTAGACCCAAGGAGCAAGGAGCTTGACTGCAAGGACCAGATATCTGTTTTATTAAAACATTTATAATTTATTTAGAAAAGAACAAAACATATGGCCTGAAGAGAAAAGACAAAATTTAAATCTGTTGTAAATAAGCAAACCACACTGAACATGATAAGTCTGATTTTTGTTTACACAGAACTTAATGTGTATGCCATGACTGAAAGCCATGGGAGATTCCTCCCCATGGCAGACAGGGCCCCAGTGGTTGACCTGACTTGCTGTATGGGCAGGTTTGCTGCTTGCCAGGGCTTAGAGTGAGGATGAGCTAGACTGCTGATTCTTGTCCAGCCCTCAGACTATTAGCCACAGCTCTTCTTCCATGTGGACGCTGACACCGCCATGGGAAAACCTGGAGAGTATTAAGCTTGACCAGATGTCTCTGGAGGGCATAGGGTCCCAGGTGGTTTTCTCCTTTATCCTGTCAATGAGGGGAAAAGGCTTGAGGTGTGGCTGGATCCTGCAGGACAACACTTGTTTGCACAGCTGGTGTTGACCAGAGGGTGTAAGGATATGAGAAATGTCAGAGCATCTGGTTCTTTAAGTTATCTGGTCAAGGACTATTCAGTACAAAAGAAATAATGAATAAGAAGGAAACTGATTAATTAAGCACCAGACCCAAAAACATTAAGGATTTTGTGGCAATGGAGACAACAGAGAAGACCAGAACCCATCAGCCACTGAAGGATGGGCCCTTAGAGGAGAAGTTCAGGCACCGCCTTGAAAAGGGTTAGCCTGAATTTGTCACTGATACAAAGGGGAAAATAAGAGTTACAGAAGTATTACGGGTGACTTCTGGAACCGTGTAAAACTTATTGTCACATATTTGAGTGGATTTGTGGGATATTCAGGTGAAGGGTCAAAGGTGGGGAAAGGGGGGAACCAGGATGGATTGAGGAGGAACAAGCATGGGAAAAGGGACAAGGGGCTTAAAGGGGCTAGTGGTTTGTAAGCCGGCAGCCAGCCAATAAACCTGTCTGATTGAGCCCTATACTTGATAGTAGCAGACTAAAAGCCTGTACTTATATATGATTAGGGAGGTGCTTCTGAGATGAGTGTGCTACTGCATGCATCATGCATCAACTGGATTATCCAGAAAGTAGACCTCCATAGTGGGTAAGGAAGCCCAGGGTCTGGGCATGGATGAAATTAGAGGCTGTGATGATATTTGAGGGAGCTGTGAAGGTGCATGTGTAGTGAATCTAGAAAGTGAGGACATGTGACTTTTCACTTGTGAACTTCATTCCTGATCAGTGGGAGGAACAGGACTTTGCTATCTGTACTTAAGTTTTGTATGATTTCTGGTATTATTATATGTGGATGTTGCTAAAGGCTGTGCTCCGTGGGAGTCTGTGTGGCCAGATACGTTAGTGTAATCTGTGCACGTGTGTGTGTATATATGTGTGTGTGTTTGTGCCTCTCCAGGATACACTCAGCCTTGCCACTGACTGAACCTGCAAGTAGGAACAGTGTCAGACACATCCATGGGACTGCAATGGAAAGAACCCTAGGGACCCAGACTGCACCTGTCTGGGCTTCAGCAGCCAGGAAGGAGGAATCTTGTGTCTTTGGAGTCCATTGGACTCAGCGGATCCCATACGATCTCTAACAGAGGGATTTGGCTTTTACAACCATGGGACAGGCTTTGAACATTGAGGACTGGTAGGAAGAGATGGAATCTACTTGAAAAAGTGAGGTAAAAACATCTTTGCCAATAGGCTGTCCAACCTGGACAGGAGACCTTTTAACTAGGAACAATGTGGGAGGGAGGTGACAACTCACAGTGGAAGAAAACAAACATCACTCCTATCTACAAAAAGAGCAAGGAGGAGGATCCAAGGAACTACAGGCTAGTAAGCCTTACCTCAGTCCCTGCAAAGGTGATGGAGCAAATCCTCCTTGACACCATTTTCAAAGATATTAAGGACAAGAAGGTAACTGATAGTAGATAGTATGGATTTGCATAGGGGAAATCTTACCTGACCAACCTAATAGCCTTCTGCAATAAGATGACTGGCTTGATGATGAGAGGAAAACAGTGGATGTTGTTTATCTTGACTTTAGCAAGGCTTTCAATATTGTGTCCCATAATATTCTCATAGACAAGTGGACAGTGAGGTGGATTGAAAACTGGCTGAACTGCCAGGCTCAAGGTGTCATGATCAGTAGCATGAAGTCCTGCTGGAGGTCGGTCAATAGTGCTAGTCTAGGGGACTGAGAGGGCTGGAACTCTTCAGTCTCGAGAAGAGAAGGCTCAGGGAAATCTTGTGTGTAAATAGCTGATGGAAGGGAGTAAAGAAGATGGTGCCAGACACTTGTCAGTGGCACCCAAGACAAGAGGCAATGGGCTCAAATGAAAATACAGGATATTCCACTTAAACATAAGAAAGATTTTATTTGTTTGTTTGTTTGTTTGTTTGTTTTTTACTGTGTGGGTGGTCAAACCCTGGAACAGGTTGCCCAGAGAGGCTGTGGAGTGTTCAGCCTTGGACATATTCAAAACCCCACTGGACACAGCCCTGAGCACCCTGCTGCAGTTGACTAGATTGATCCACAAGTACCTCATTCATTCTATGATTCTGTGATCATTATTTTTGTTGTTGTTGTTCTGGCCCTAACAAAAGTGCTGTGAAATATAAGCAAGATCCTTCCCCTGTCCTATGGGTGTAGTAAAAGTCAATCAATATTTAAAGCACAGACTGGTGACATCTACTAACATCATAACAGTTATTATAATTAAATCAGAGAAGTAAACCGATAACTTAAAAAGGAACGTCTGCTCAAAGCAGATATAGGATTGTTCTTCCTTGCATTTCTTGTGATGTACATTTCTAGGGCTAAGTCTGAGTAATTCTTAAATTGTTTATTAGAACAAGAGTAAATATTTGATGTACACTATTTTTATGCTTAATAAAGCTATCAACACCAAGGGCACTCAACTCTTTTTTCAGGCCACACATACAACAGCAAGTAGGCCAACTATTTTAAAATCGGATATTGCTGTCAGATTATTAACTAAAAAAAAATTGCCTAAACATAAAGTTACTGAAATCTAAATGAATTATGAGTAGTTGAAATAGTTCAGTTTATATCTATGTCGTGTGTTTGGAATATGGGTTTAAAAAGAAATATCTTCTGCTAATTTGAGACAGTAAAAATAAAACTGTTGGTGTTAAATTTTACAAGTTAACTACCAGAATTTTCCATGGCTCCCAATATATTAAAAACCAGAAGATTCCTGTAGTCATTCAGGTGCTCAGAAATAGAGCAATGTTGCCTCTAGTGAATAATTTCTTGTTCTTTTCAAAAGAGATTTACCATTGTCCATACTGCCTGTAAATGGAAAGAGTTTCTATAGAGACTTGAACATACAGTGTGTAATTATTTCTAGTGTTTCTACACTAATTGATATAAGCCAACAATCTAGCCTGTTAAACATTTAAGGTATGGACTGTAATCTCCCTCAAACATCAGAGTTATTTTTAAAAATAATTCATGTTAAGTCCTTTCATATTCAGAACAACTACTGGGCTATTCTTGACATTTTCATGAAAATCTTATTCTGATCGTCTTCTGAATAATACTATCTTTTATCCTGACAATAATTATCTGTAATATCAAGTTCCAAAGCCATTGATTTAAAAATGTAGTCTTTGAAAAATTAAACTATTTGTTCCATCCCTTTCTGTTGGTTACATTTGAAACATGCTGTAATACATCAGATCTTTCTTGTAATTTTCTCAGTGTTAAGTGGTACTGATTGCAAAGGCTTCAGAAGGCCAAGAAGAAAATGAATTCTGAGATCAGAAACTGAATATGTCATTTCATTTCCTTGAAATACAACACAACCTATTGTTACTTAATAAATTGTTACAATTTATTTTTAATCTACTTAATGTTTCAAGAGTTTAACCAAAACTGTTTAACAAGTTATGATGATGCTAACACTCACAGTCTAAAGTACTTATTAATATAAAACAGATCTCTTAAATATTGCAGTTAACAGTTGTCTCTCCCAGTATCTCTTAATTTTTCGCTGTGTTACATTCACCCTTCCACTGCTCCTGTGTATTTGCAAAAGTTTGGGGAGCATGATTATGACAAGTTGTGAGCCTCCTGATGTCTTTTCCAGGAAGGCAATCATTGTCATGGTGAGCATTTCTTCCTTCTTTTTGGCTGGAGGTCCATGAAGTTAATGGTGATTATTTCTTCTTCCTTGCCGTGGGGTCCAATTAGGCCCATTGTTAACCGCTTTTCACACACCTTGCTCTTTCTCCATTAGTCTGCAGCTCTCTGTTATTTTCAACTTTACTATATGTATGGCTTTTTAGTATGTATTAGATACTTATCTTTTTTGTTGACCCTAAAATCAGTTTTTCCCATCTCCTGAGTTTGCATTGTTATCAATAACTTACCATGCATGAGGTGTTGATACTTCTGGAGCCTGTTTTCATCTCTGGTATAATCTGGCCCATATCTTCAAGGTCTCTGCTGTCACTCCAGTCTTGTACTCCTTCACATGCATCATGATCTACTTCGTGGATGAGGGAAAAGCTGTAGATATTGTCTACCTAGACTTTAGTAAAGCCTTTGACACTGTTTCCCACAGCATTCTCCTGGAGAAACTGGCTGCTCACGGCTTGGATGGGTGTACTCTTCGCTGGGTCAAAAACTGGCTGGATGGCTGGGCCCAAAGAGTTGTCGTGGATGGAGTTATATCTAGTTGGCGGCCGGTCACGAGCGGTGTTGCCCAGGGCTCAGTATTGGGGCCGGTCTTGTTCAATATCTTTATCAATGATCTGGATGAGGGGATTGAGTGCACCCTCAGTAAGTTTGCAGACGACACCAAGTTGGGTGGGAGTGTTGATCTGCTTGAGGGAAGGAAGGCTCTGCAGAGGGATCTGGACAGGTTGGATCGATGGGCCAAGGCTAACTGTATGAAATTCAACAAGGCTAAGTGCTGGGTCCTGAACTTGGGTCACAACAACCCCATGAAGTGCTATAGGCTTGGGGAGGAGTGGCTGGAAAGCTGCCCAGTGGAAAAGGACCTGGGGGGTGTTGGTTGACAGCCAGCTGAATATGACCCAACAGTGTGCCCAGGTGGCCAAGAAGGCCAATAGCATCCTGGCCTGTATCAGACATAGTGCAGCCAGCAGGACTAGGGAACAAATTGTCCCTTTGTACTCGGCACTGGTGAGGCCGCACCTCGAATACTGTGTTCAGTTTTGGGCCCCTCACTACAAGAAAGACATTGAGGTGCTGGAGCATGTCCAAAGAAGGGCAACGAAGCTGGTGAGGGGTCTGGAGAACAAGTCTGATGAGGAGCAGCTGAGGGAACTGGGGTTGTTTAGCCTGGAGGAAAGGAGGCTGAGCGGAGACCTTATCGTGTTGTATGACTACCTGAAAGGAGGTTGTAGCGAGTTGGGTGTCAGCCTTTTTTCCCAAGTAACAAGCAATAGGACAGGAGGAAACGGCTTCAAGTTGTGCCAGGGGAGGTTTAGATTGAGTTTTAGAAAAAATTTCTTCACCAAAAGGGTTGTCAAGCATTGGAACAGGCTGCCCAGGGAAGTGGTTGAGTCACCATCCCTGGAGCTATTTAAAAGACATGTAGATGTGGTGCTCAGGGACATGGTTTAGTGGTGGACTTGGCCGTGTTAGGTTAGTGGTTGGACTCAATGATCTTAAGGATCTTTTCCAACCTAAATGATTCTATGATTCTGTGATTCTATTATTCTAGGATCATAGACAGTTCTTTTTATACAGTGTGGCCAGTTGCTATGTATATCACAGGTAACAATACAACATAAACTACACAGTTACACAAAGCTTTAAAAAACATGCCATTCATGAAGAAACACAAACTTGAGCCTCTGTTGAAGTTCTTGACCTCTTATACTTCTCTTCCATTTTTCTCTTTTCTCATCAACAGCAATGCTAATATTTTTTCACCAAATGCTTTGGCAAAATTAACTTCTCAGTACAGCCATCTGAAAGAAATTAAGGCTCCTTAATACCTTTTTTGAAGTCAAGGATTTGCAACAGAATATATTACAGGAAAATTTTAATGCTGGCTGATTAATCAGTTTTGTCTGACCTTGTTTAAATAACAAAAAATGAAAAAATTAAAAAAACCCAACCCATAGTGTAATTGCATCACTATTTTCTATATAATGCCTCTCCAGTTAGGTCTAAGCTTTTTTGGATGTAATGCAAGTGAACAGCAAGCTTTTAAAAACTGACCTAACACACTTTTAATGTTGCAGTTGGATCCTACAGACGCTGTAGCACTGAGCAATGTCTGAACATGGTGTAGATACAAAGGAAAAAATTATAACTGGAAATATGAAAGTAAAAGATAAACATATATCAAAACTAGGAAACTGTCTTGCAAAAGAACATGCATGAAATCTGTAGAAAGAAGAAATTAACCAAGATGTCTTGTGAATGGTAATCCTACAGGCAACCTTCCTTTGTTTCTTCTATTCTGTGTATTTTTATCTTCTCTGCATTGACAACGAACATGTCCATCATAGCTTAAAATCACTGGGTTTTTTTCCAATTTTCTGTATGAATAAAGGATTTCCTACTATTTATTACTTTTGCAGTACCATAATTCTTCCACATTCTTTGTTTTTGTTTTGTTTTGTGTGTTGTCTTTTTTGGTTTGGGTTTTTTGTTTGTTTTTTTACACCCACAAGACTTTACTTAGATCAATGTCATTCATCCTTTTCATTCTTTTTCATAAAATAAGAGCTTCAATTTTATTTCAAATCCTCCACCACAGTAATTGAATTCTGCTAAAGGTTTTTTCCTGCCTGCATCTACAATACTTTCCTTTAAAAAAGAACACATGCTAGTCTCACTGTTTTCTGTAGATATAATAAACAATACTTAAGGTAGCAATCAACTTTGTGCCAGGCTGAGTCACAAAGAAACTTCTAATTTTATCTCTTCTTAAAGTATTCCAGTACTTAAATGGTTATCCCTGGAACTTTTCATGAAATTAAGCTATTAATTTTCTTCAGCATGTAATGTTTTCAGCTATTCTATGGTTAGTACATTTGTTGTAAAATCTGTCCGTGTCAAAGAAGTTATGCTAATCTTGCCCTTTAGAATACAGAATCAAGAGCAAAGGTAGGAGATAACGACATTGGCTAACCAGGGAAAAGCTCTCTGAATCTTCAAACCAAGGGGTGTAAAATCAAGTTCCTAAGTGGAAAGTTTGGAACCTAGGTTAATAGCCTGATCTTGAAAAATGGATATATCAGTGACTCCCACTGCTTTTCTGAGAGCAACTGTGAAAGTTTAAGTTGAAATTCTGCCCCCATGTAAATGATGATGACCCACTATAAAGTGAATAGTGCAGTCATTAGTCATTGACTCATCACATCTTTGTCCCAACTCTAAAATGACCCCCATGATCAGCACACATGGTCATCCGCATTTGCACTGGATCCTATCTTTTTCTGTTTACACCATAATTGCAGAGTATACCTTTTGTTTTTTCAATGGGCATGTCAGATAGAGTGGTTCTGCAGAGACAAACAATGGACTCTGGACTTTCAAGATGGCTCTTGTGGTAAGCAGACCAAATCAGCATTATAAATGATCTAAAAATAAACTTATTGGTGTAGCTCACTAAATATGATTTTGCCAGTACTAGTAGAAAACCACAAGTGTTGCATTGACCCATTTACTTCTAAGTGAAGAACTGAGGACAGTTCTTCCTCTAGAAGACTCCCTCTAACACTCTATCACCTCTCTGATTCGGAAAGAGTGTTGCCATTGACCATGAAATTCAGATAAATATTGGAAGGATGAGCATAAATACTAGAGGAAGAGAGTAGCTATTAGGAAGTTTTTTTTTCTATAACAATTTTGAGGTTATTATTATTAATGAGTCTTTTTGTATTAATTTGAACTCTGAGTGTTAGCATTACTGTAAATAAACTAAGAACTGTTAAGATTTTAATTAGTCTAACAATAAATTCCTGGCTTCATGTCTATATGACTTGTTCCCTTAGCCCATAACAAGATTATGAGTGTAACAATGATTACTGGGCAAAAGTTCAGTTTTTTTGCTAATGAAAGAACTATGTGTAACATGGAATGTACAGAATTTTTCCCAGGGTCAAGCTGATAATTACTTAGAAGAATGCCAGTTGTGATTGTTACTTAATTCCTCTTTCTTTTTGTGTATATTTACATCTGATAATTACACTAACATCTAAGATTATCTAAAGTAGGCTCTCACTAAGAAATATAATTTATTTGTATCTTGTTAGTTAGTTTGTTTTATCTCTTAGGGATAAGACAGGTTTCTAAGTTTTCTAAGTTTTTGTATGAAATGGAAATTGTACACACACTGTAAACATGCCATGGCACTCACTTAAACCATTTGCATTTCAGTAAACTGGAAGTGAAAGAAAACACCAAGATAGAGAGCTACTTGCAGAGCCAGGAAAAGCCAGGGACAGAGCATACAGAGTTAGTTTTTTTGTTTTTTGAGGAAGAAAAAATGAAGGAGTTAGAGGAGCTGAGGAAAAAGCTGACGTGATGGAACTAGATCAAAGGGGAATGAGAATAGTAAAGAATAGTTAACCTTGCAGATGGATATGACAGGGAAAATAAATGGAAGTATTCATGTGAATAAAGTACAAGATTGACAGGTAAAGGAAGTTACATATTAGATGGTGATACTTAAGTTCATGGAAAAGTCAACAAATGCCATGTGACTGGGGAATGGGCATCAAGGACTGTGGATGCTGGAGTTACACTGAATGTAGAAATAATAGTGCTTGACATGGAATATAGCAGAAATGAAGGGGAGAACAGGTTAACAACAAAAGCCAAACAAGTCAACACAGCATTATCTCACAGATCCTTCACAGTAGGATCAAGTACAGAAACGAAGTACCTTTTGTGGCTAGTAGAACTGAGTTTACTAAACTTTCTTGAAGTAATACAAAAAAGGACATAGACACCCAGGAGGTTTAACAACAGAAAGTTGTGCAGTATAAATTATCTCTGTTGATGAAAAAAAAGAAGAACTGGAAAGTTAAAAATTAAGCATGGCTAAAAATAATGGACAGAGCAGTTCCGAATTCACAGTCAGAGTATTAGTAAGAAGGAGGCTAGAAGGAGCATGTGAATGGAATGAGCTGCTGGTCAAAGCAAATCAGCTTGGTAACAGAAAAATCTGAGGTTAAACTATGTTGAATCATAGAATAATAGAATCATTAAGGTTGAAAAAGACCTCTAAGATCATCGAGTCCAACCATCAACCCAACACCACCATGACCACTAAACCATGTCCTTAAGCGCCTCATCTATACGCCTTTTAAATACCTCCAGGGATGGGGACTCAACCACTTCCCTGGGCAGCCTCTTCCAATGTTTAATCACTCAGTAAAGAAATTTTTCCGCACATCCAATCTAAACCTCCCCTGGCACAACCTGAGGCCATTTCCTCTCGTCCTATCGCTTGTTACTTGGGAGAAGAGACCAACACCCACCTCGCTACAACCTCCTTTCAGGGAGTTGTAGAGAGCGATGAGGTCTCCCCTCAGCCTCCTCTTCTCCAGGCTAAACAACCCCAGTTCCCTCAGCCGCTCCTCAGAAGACTTGTGCTCCAGACCCCTCACCAGCCTCGTTGCCCTTCTCTGGACACGCTCCAGCACCTCAACGTCCTTCTTGTAGTGAGGGGCCCAAAACTGAACACAGTATTCGAGGTGCGGCCTCACCAGTGCCGAGTAGAGGGGCACAATCACTTCCCTACTCCTGCTGGCCACACTATTTCTGATACAGGCCAGGATGCCATTGGCCTTCTTGGCCGCCTGGGCACACTGCCGGCTCATGTTCAGCCAGCTGTCGACCAGCACCCCCAGGTCCTTTTCCTCCAGGCAGCTTTCCAGCCACTCTTCCCCAAGCCTGTAGCGCTGCATGGGGTTGTTGTGGCCCAAGTACAAGACCTGGCACTTGGCCTTGTTGAACCTCATACAGTTGGCCTGGGCCCATCAATCTACACTGTCCAGGTCCCTCTGCAGAGCCTTCCTACCCTCGAGCAGGTCAACACTGCCACCGAACTTGGTGACGTCTGCAAACTTACTGAGGGTGCACTCAATCCCCTCATCCAGATCATAGATAAAGATATTAAACAAGACCTGCTCCAAAACTGAGCCCTGGGGAACACCACTCATGACCGGCCGCCAACTGGATGTAACTCCATTCACCACAACTCTCTGGGCCCGGCCGTCCAGCCAGTATTTGACCCAGCGCAGAGTCCACCTGTCTAAGCTGTGAGCCGCCAGCTTCTCGAGGAGAATGCTGTGGGAGACGGTGTCAAAGGCCTTACTGAAGTCCAGGTAGACCACATCCACAGCCTTTCCCTCATCCACTAGGCAGGTCACCTGGTCATAGAAGGAGATCAGGTTGGTCAAGCAGGACCTGCCTTTCATGAATCCGTGCTGGCTGGGCCTGATCCCCTGGTTGTCCCGCTCATGCCTTGTGAGCGCCCTCAAGATGAACTGCTCCATAATCTTCCCCGGCACCGAGGTCAGGCTGACAGGCCTGTAGTTCCCTGGATCCTCCTTCCGGCCCTTCCTGTAGATGGGCGTCACATTGGCAAGCCTCCAGTCATCCGGGACCTCCCCCGTTAACCGGGACTGCTGATAAATGATGGAGAGTGGCTTGGCGAGCTCCTCCGCCAGCTCCCTCAGCACTCTCGGGTGGATCCCATCCGGCCCCATAGACTTGTGAGCATCCAGGTGGCATAGCAGGTTGTTAACTGCTTCCTCTTGGATTATGGGGGGGTCATCCTACTCGCCGTCCCTGTCTTCCAGCTCAGGGGGCCGAGTACCCTGAGGATAACTGGTCTGCCTGTTAAAGACTGAGGCAAAGAAGGCATTGCGTACCTCAGCCTTTTCCTCATCCTCGGTGACAATGTTCCTGCCCGCATCTAATAAAGGATGGGGATTCTCCTTGGCTCTCTTCTTGGCATTTATATATTTATAAAAGCTTTTTTTGTTGTCTTTAATGACAGCGGCCAGATTGCGTTCTAGCTGGGCTTTTGCCTTTCTCATTTCCTCTCTGCATGATCTAACGAGATCCCTGTACTCTTCTTGAGTTGCCTGCCCCTTCTTCCACAAGTGGTAAACTCTCCTTTTTTTCCTGAGTCCCAGCAAGAGCTCCCCATTCAGCCAGGCTGGTCGTCTTCCCTGCCCGTTCTTCTTACAACGTACGGGGACAGCCTGCTCCTGCGCCTTTAAGACTTCCTTCTTGAAGAACATCCAGCCTTCCTGGACCCTTTTGCCCTTCAGGACTGTCTCCCAAGGGACTCTCTCAACCAGCGTCCTGTACAGGCCAAAGTCCGCCCTCCGGAAGTCCATGGTTGCAGTTTTGCTGCCCCCCCTCCTTACTTCACCAAAAGAAGAGTGGAAGAGATGAGTCATACCTAACAATCACACAAAAAAATAAGGGCAAGGAAAAATTAGACTAGAGGGACATTTAAGACACCAATATTAATGTAAAAATCACCATCAATGAGGATGGAAGATTAGATTCTTCACTCTCACGCTTTCTCTCAAAGTGAAAGCCCTTCCACACCCCAGCTTGGTTGGATGAACTAAGTGCTTCTCCTTGCAAACCTTTGGCAAAAAAAGCAAGCACCAATTTCTTATGTGTAGGGCTTTTGCATGTGACTAAGAGCCAAATGTACACTGAGAGAGAGTGCAAAAATGAAACTGATTTGGGGAAGTTAGTTCAAATGGTGCCTACGCATTTGAGATCCCTAAGGTTGAGGGTAACAAACATGCATGCTAAGGTCAAAATTCTCAAAAAAACACACACACAGATGACCATATTCATAAACTAAGAGTCTTGTTTTACAGAAAGTAAATTCAGGGACATTGATGTACAGGCATATATATTTTCTTATAGGGTTCCTTAAAAATACTTGCTGGTAAAATGGGATTTCAACTGAGAAGAAAAAAACCTATCTTTTGTTAGTCCTTTGTAGGTTTAGCAGCACTTAATTTCATCAAATAGGGGCTATAAACCCAAGATTGTCATTGACAAAAGGCCCTGGAAGAATCTGGAAGATTATCCAATTACAACTTAAAAAAATTTACAACAAAGACGATTGAGTAAAGGTACAATACATAGAAAAGAATCATAGAATAGTTTGGGTTGGAAGGGATCTTTAAAGGTCATCTAGTCCAACCCCCCTGCCGTGGGCAGGGACATCTTCAACTAGATCAGGTTGCTCAGAGCCCCCTCCAACCTGACCTTGGATGTTTCCAGGGATGGGGCATCCACCACCTCTCTGGGCAACCTGTGCCAGTGTTTCACCACCCTCAGAGTAAAAAATTCCTTCTTTATATCTAGTCTATATCTAACCCCGTGTAGTTTAAAGCCATTCCCCCTTGTCCTGTCACAACAGACCCTCCTAAATATCTTGCCACTATCTTTTTGAGAAGCCCCCTTGAAGTACTGATAGGCTGCAATAAGGTGTCCCCAAAGCCTTCTCTTCTCTAGGCTGAACAACCCCAACTCTCTCAGCCTTTCTTCATAGGAGAGCTGTTCCATCCCCCTGATCATTTTTGTGGCTCTCTTCTGGACCTGCTCCAACAGGTCCCTGTCTTTCTTCTGCTGAGGGCTCCAGAGCTGGACACAGTCCTGCAGGTGGGGTCTCCCCAGAGCAGAGTAGAGGGGCAGAATCCCCTCCCTCCACCTGCTGGCCACGCTTCTTTGGATGCAGCCCAGGATACGCTTGGCCTTCTGGGCTGCGAGCGCACATTGCTGGCTCATGTCCGGGTTGTCATCCACCAGTACCCCCAAGTCCCTCCGCAGAGCTGATCTCAATCCCTTCATCCCCCAGCCTGTAGTGATACCGGGGCTTGCCCCGACCCAGGTCCAAGACCTTGCACTTGGCTTTGTTAAACCTCATGAGGTTCACATGGGCTCACTTCTTGAGCTTGTCCAGGTCCCTCTGGACGGCATCCTGTCCCTCTGGCGTGTCAACCGCACCACTCAGCTTGGTGTCATCTGCAAACTTGCTGAGGGTGCACTCGATCCTACTGTCTATGTCATTGATGAAGATATTAAACAGTACTGGACTCAATATGGACCCCTGCGGGATGCCACTCGTCACCAGCCTCCATCTGGACATTGAGCCGTTGACCACTACCATCTGGATGCGACCATCTAACCAATTCCTCACCCACCGGACAGTCCACCCATCAAATCCATACCTCTCCAGTTTAGAGAGAAGGATGTTGTGGGGGACCGTGTCAAAGGCCTTACAGAAGTCCAGACAGATGAAATCTGTAGCCCTTCCCGTGTCCACTGATGCAGTCACTCCATCATAGAAGGCCACTGGGTTAGTCCGGCAGGACTTGGCCTTGGTGAAGCCATGCTGGCTGTCTCGAATCACCTCCCTGTCCTCCATGGGCCTTAGCATAGCTTCCAGGAAGATCTGTTCCATGATCTTCGCAGGCACAGAGGTGAGACTGACTGGCCTGTAGTTCCCCGGGTCTTCCTTTTTTCCCTTTTTAAAAATGGGGGTTATGTTTCCCCTTTTCCGGTCACCAGGGACTTCACCTAACTGCCACGACTTCTCAAATACGATGGATAGTGGTTTAGCAACTTCATCTGCCAGTTCCTTCAGGACCCGCGGACGGATCTCATTGGGTCCCATGGACTTGTACACCTTCAGGTGTCTTAGATGGTCTCCAACCTGATCTCACACAGTGGTGGCTCTTCATTCTCCCAGTCCCCACCCTTGCCTTCTGTGGGGTGAGGCTCGAGCACTTGCCAGTGAAGACCAAGGCAAAAAAGTCATTGAGTACCTCCGCCTTCTCCGTATCCCAGGTAACCAGGTCTCCCATTTTGTTCTGGAGAGGGCCCACATTTTCCCTCGTCTTCCTTTTATACCCGATGTACATAGGTACATAGAATCTTTTCTTGTTGCCCTTGACGTCCCTGGCCAGATTTCATTCTATCAGGGCTTTAGCTTTCCTAACCTGATCCCTGGCTGCTCGGACAATTCCTCTGTATTCCTCCCAGGCTACCTGTCCTTGCTTCCACCCTCTGTAGGCTTCCTTTTTGTGTTGGAGTTTGTCCAGGACCTCCTTGTTCGTCCATGCAGGCCTCCTGGTGGTTTTGCCTGACTTCTTCTTTGATGGGATGCATCGCTCCTGACCTTGGAGGAGGTGATCCTTGAATATTACCCAGCTTTCTTGGGCCCCTCTTCCCTCCAGGGCTTTGTCCCATGGCACTCTACCAAGCAGATCCCTGAAGAGGCCAAAGCCTGCTCTCCTGAACTCCAGGGTAGTGAGCTTGCTGTGCACCCTCCTCAGTGCCCTAAGGATCTTGAACTCCACCATTTTGTGGTCGCTGCAGCCCAGGCTGCCCTTGAGCTTCACATTCCCCACCAGCCCCTCCTTGTTGGTGAGGACAAGGTCCAGCATAGCACCTCTCCTCGTTGGCTCCTCTACCACTTGGAGAAGGAGGTTATCGTCAACACATTCCAGGAACCTTCCGGATTGCTTATGCCCTGCCATGTTGTCCCTCCAACAGATGTCGGGGTGGTTGAAGTCCCCCATGAGGACCAGGGCTTGTGAGCATGAGGCTGCTCCTATCTGTCTATAGGGGGCCTCATGCACTCTGTCTTCCTGGTCAGGTGGCCTCTAGCAGACCCCCACCGTAGTGTCACCTGTCCTTGCCTTCCCTTTAATCCTGACCCATAAGCTCTTGGTTGGCTCCTCATCCATGCCCAGGCAGAGCTCCATGCACTCCAGCTGGTCATTGACATAGAGGATGACACCCCCTCCTTGTCTCCCCTGCCTGTCCTTCCTAAAGAGCCTGTATCCCTCCATCCCAACACTCCAGTCACAGGAGCCATCCCACCACGTCTCCGTGATGCCAGTAAGGTCGTAGCCCTGCAGGCGTGCGCACATCTCTAACGCCTCTTGTTTATTCCCCATGCTACGTGCGTTTGCATAGAGGCATTTAAGTTGGGCCCCCAATGAAGCTGTCTCACTGGCTGGAGTTCCTCTGAGCTGCTCTTCAGGCGCTCTCCTGCTGACCTGTGTTTCTTCTCCAGGCTCTGGGCATCCATTGCTGGCCCTGGCATCAAACTGGTAGGGGTGAGATGGATTGAGGTTCCCCTCCCCCAGCATCTCTACTTTAAAGTCCTCTTCACCAGCTTGGCAAGCTTATGACCGAAGATGCTCTTCCCCTTCTCTGACAGATGGACCCTGTCAGCCCCCAGTAGACCAGGTTTCTCAAAGCAAGTCCCATGGTCTAAGTAGCCGAACCCCTGGCTGTGGCACCAGTCCTGTAATCATTTGTTAACTCACCAGATTCGACTGGTCCTTTCAAACCCCTTTGCTTTGACCGGCAGGATTGATGACAAAACTACCTGTGCTCCTGAGTCATAGAATCATAGAATCATAGAATCATAGAATCACTGAGGTTGGAAAAGACCTCTAAGATCATCGAGTCCAACCGTCAACCCAACACCACCATGCCCACTAAACCATGTCCCTAAGTGCCTCATCTACTCGTCTTTTAAATACTTCCAGGGATGGGGACTCCACCACTTCCCTGGGCAGCCTGTTCCAATGTTTCACCACTCTTTCAGTAAAGACATTTTTCCTTACATCCAATCTAAACCTCCCCTGCCGCAACTTGAGGCCATTTCCTCTTGTCCTGTCACTAGTTACTTGGGAGAAGACACCGACACCCACCTCGCTACAACCTCCTTTCAGGGAGTTGTAGAGAGCGATGAGGTCTCCCCTCAGCCTCCTCTTCTCCAGGCTAAACAACCCCAGTTCCCTCAGCCGCTCCTCAGAAGACTTGTGCTCCAGACCCCTCACCAGCCTCGTTGCCCTTCTCTGCACACGCTCCAGCACCTCAGTGTCCTTCTTGTAGTGAGGGGCCCAAAACTGAACACAGTATTCGAGGTGCGGCCTCACCAGTGCCGAGGACAGGGGCACAATCACTTCCCTACTCCTGCTGGCCACACTAGTTCTGATACAGGCCAGGATGCCATTGGCCTTCTTGGCCGCCTGGGCACACTGCCGGCTCATGTTCAGCCGGCTGTCGACCAACACCCCCAGGTCCTTCTCTGCTGGGCAGCTTTCCAGCCACTCTTCCCCAAGCCTGTAGCGCTGCATGGGGTTGTTGTGGCCCAAGTGCAGGACCCGGCACTTGGCCTTGTTGAACCTCATACAATTGGCCTGGGCCCATCAATCTACACTGTCCAGGTCCCTCTGCAGAGCCTTCCTACCCTCGAGCAGGTCAACACTGCCACCGAACTTGGTGACGTCTGCAAACTTACTGAGGGTGCACTCAATCCACTCATCCAGATGATTGATAAAGATATTAAACAAGACCGGCCCCAGTACTGAGCCCTGGGGAACACCAGTCGTGACAGGCCGCCAACTGGATTTGACTCCATTCCCCACAACTCTCTGGGCCCGGCCGTCCAGCCAGTTTTTGACCCAGCGCAGAGTCCACCTGTCTAAGCCGTGAGCCACCAGCTTCTCGAGGAGAATGCTGTGGGAGACGGTGTCAAAGGCCTTACTGAAGTCCAGGTAGACCACATCCACAGCCTTTCCCTCATCCACTAGGCAGGTCACCTGGTCATAGAAGGAGATCGGGTTGGTCAAGCAGGACCTGCCTTTCATGAATCCGTGCTGGCTGGGCCTGATCCCCTGGTTGTCCCGCTCATGCCTTGTGAGCGCCCTCAAGATGAACCGATCCATAATCTTCCCCGGCTCCGAGGTCAGGCTGACAGGCCTGTAGTTCCCCAGATCCTCCTTCCGGCCCTTCCTGTAGATGGGCGTCACATTGGCAAGCCTCCAGTCATCCGGGACCTCCCCCGTCAACCAGGACCGCTGATAAATGATGGAGAGTGGCTTGGCGAGCTCCTCCGCCAGCTCCCTCAGCACTCTCGGGTGGATCCCATCCGGCCCCATAGACTTGTGAGCATCCAGGTGGCGTAGAAGGTCATTGACTGCTTCCTCTTGGATTATGGGGGGTTCATCCTGCTCACCGTCCCTGTCTTCCAGCTCGGGGGGCCGAGTACCCTGAGGATAACTGGTCTGACTATTAAAGACTGACGCAAAGAAGGCATTGAGTACCTCAGCCTTTTCCTCATCCTCGGTGACAATGTTCCCCCCTGCATCCAATAAAGGATGGGGATTCTCCTTGGCTCTCTTCTTCTCATTAATATATTTGTAAAAGCTTTTTTTCTTGTCTTTAATGACAGCGGCCAGATTGCGTTCTAGCTGGGCTTTTGCCTTTCTCATTTCTTCTCTGCACGACCTAACGAGATCCCTGTATTCTTCTTGAGTTGCCTGCCCCTTCTTCCACAAGCGGTAAACTCTCCTTTTTTTCCTGAGTCCCAGCAAGAGCTCCCCGTTCAGCCAGGCCGGTCGTCTTCCCTGCCTGATCTTCCTACGGCGTACAGGGACAGCCTGCTCCTGCACCTTTAAGACTTCCTTCTTGAAGATCGTCCAGCCTTCCTGGACCCCTTTGCCCTTCAGGACCGTCTCCCAAGGGACTCTCTCAACCAGCATCCTGAACAGGCCAAAGTCTGCCCTCCGGAAGTCCATGGTTGCAGTTTTGCTGCCCCCCCTCCTTACTTCACCAAGAAGCGAGAATTCTATCATTTCATGGTCACTAAGCCCAAGACGGCCTCCGACCACCACATCTCCCACCAGTCCTTCTCTGTTAGTAAACAGCAGGTCGAGCGAGGCACATCCCCTGGTAGGCTCACTTACCAGCTGTGTCAGGAAGTTGTCTTCCACACACTCCAGGAACCTCCTAGACTGCTTCCTCTCTGCCGTGTTGTATTTCCAGCAGACGTCCGGGAAGTTGAAGTCCCCCACGAGAACAAGGGCTAGCGATTGAGAGACTTCTGCCAGCCGCTTATAGAACGCTTCATCCGCCCCTTCATCCTGGTTGGGTTAACAGACTCCCAGCAGGATATCTGCCTCGTTGGCCTTCCCCCTCATCCTTACCCATAGACACTCAACCGCATCATCATCACAATCGTTGAGCTCTAGACAATCAAAACACTCCCTAACTTACAGGGCCACCCCACCGCCTCTCCTTCCTCGCCTGTCCCTTCTGAAGAGTCTATAGCCATCCATTGCAGCACTCCAGTCATGAGAGTCACCCCACCATGTTTCTGTGAGGGCGACTAAGTCATATCTCTCCCGCTGCACAATGGCTTCCAGCTCCTCCTGCTTGCCGCCCATGCTGCGTGCATTGGTATATATGCACTTGAGCTGGGCTATCGATTTCACCCCCGGCATCAGCACGCCACCCCTAGGCTCATCTCTAGCGAGCCTGGTTTTATCCCCTTCCCCCTTTGAACCTAGTTTAAAGCCCTCTCAATGAGCCCTGCCAATTCATGAGCCATGATCCTTTTTCCCCTGTGAGACAGCTGGACTCCATCTGTCACCAGCAGGCCCGGTGCCGTGTAAACCTCCCCATGATCAAAAAAACCAAAGTTCTTCCGATGGCACCAGCCCCTGAGCCACGCATTGATCAGGTGTGTTTTCCTGCTCCCTTCAGTATCCTTCCCTGCCACTGTAGGGGTAGAGGAAAACACTACCTGCGCTCCCAATCCTTGAACCAGTCGCCCCAGTGCCCTGAAGTCCCTTTTGATCGCTGCAGGACTTCTCTCTGCAACCTCATCACTGCCAGCCTGTATAACCAGCAGCGGGTAGTAATCAGAAGGCCGTATCAAACCAGGGAGCTTCCTAGTGATGTCTCTGACCCGGGCCCCAGGGAGGCAGCAGACTTCCCTGTGGGACGGGTCCGGTCGGCATATCGGGCCCTCTGTTCCCCTCAGAAGGGAATCACCTACGACAATTACCCTCCTTTTTTTCTTAGCAGCGGCAGTCGTAATGCGTGGGGCTGACTGCCTCACCCTAGGCGACCCCCCGGATGGACCTTCGTCTACATCCTCGCTTGCCTCGCCCTCAAGTTCCAGGGCCCCATGTCTGTTGTGTAAAGGCAACCGGGAAGGTGAGGGAGGCCGGGCAGGGGTTCGCCTGGCACGCCGAGCAGGGACCCGTTTCCATTCCCCCCCGTCACTTAGGTCCCCTCTTTCTACCTGGTGGCAAGAGGGCAGGGGATCCTCTGCTTCTCGTGGAGCCTCCATCTGCTGCCTCTGCCTCAGGGACGGTAGGGTGTGGCTCCACCAGCCTATCTCCCTCTCACACTCCCGGATACTCCTCAACCTTTCCACCTCCTCCTTCAGCTCTGCCACCAGGCTGAGCAGATCATCCACCTGGTCACACCGCACACAGGTGGTGTCTCTGCCGCCCTCCGGTACAGCTGACAGGCTCAGGCACTCCCTGCAGCCAGAGACCTGGACAGCTGTATGCTTGCGTGAGGGCTCTGTCTGGGTCGCCACATTCCTTCTGGCAACGGCTTTCGGCCGAGTGGAAACCATAGCCGGTCCTCTTCTCGGAAGCCTACGATTACCAATTGAGTTGGCCTCTAGAGCCGGAAGCGGGGCTGCGCCTTGCCCGCTCGCCTTCCCTGCACGCCCTGCCTGCGCGAACTGCCGTGCAAACTGCCGCGCCACGTCCTTCTGACGCGCCACGTCCTGTTTGCCCGCCCTGTTCGCCGCGCTCCGGGTCGCTCGCGCTCCCTGGGCGCTGCTCTTCTAAGTGAGGGGGTTTGGCTGCCGCCCCTCTTGTCCCCGCCCACGCTGAGTCAGAGCTGCCGCTCGTCAGGAACGCCCTCCTCCGGCTCGGGGAATGGGGGGGCTGGGGCTCCCTCTCGCTCCCTGCGCTTTTGCTTTTCGCGGGTTTGGCCGCGGTTTTGCCGCTTCAGGAAGGGTCCCCCGTCGCGATCCTCCGCTCCGGAGCCCTTCGCCTCGGTGGCTTCGCTGAAATGGCCTTACTGTTGAGTCGTTACTGTTGCTCCCAGGGCTCTGTAGTCCTTCTTGATAGTCCTCAGACTGCTCCTGGCTCTGCCACTGGTGCCCATGTGAAACAGCAGCAGCGGATAATACTGGACCGTACGAGGCTTGGTAGCCTCTCGGTGACATCCCTGATGTGAGCCCCCAGTAAGCAGCACACCTCTCTAGAGAGTGTGTCCGGTCAACAAATGGGTGCCTCTGTACCTCTCAGAAGAGAGTCGCCTACTACTATCACCCGTCATGTTTTCTTAGTTGCGCTGGTTGTTATACGGGGGGCAGATCAGGCTGCATTACTCATCTCCAGTGCTTCTCCTGGTGTGTCAGGACTTTCCTCTTTGGCCTGCAGAGCTGTGAAGTGGTTCTGCAAGGGCACCTCAGGCTTCGGGGGAAGTCTCTTCCTCCTGCTAGTCCTTGCCTTTGCAACCGCCCATTCTTCTGCATTACTGGCCCCCCTGCTCCCTTCTGCATATGGCAGTGGGGGAGATTTTGGCTGTCTGGCCATGGGCTGCGGGTCCGCTGCAGACTGCGCTTGGCACCAGCTATCTAGCTCCTTCTCTGCCTCCCTTATGTTACGATGAAAGTAATGTTGTTACGATGAATGTAAGTAATGTTGTTACGATGAAAGAAAAGAAGTCTCTGAAAGCATTAGGAAAAGAGAATGAAAGAGTGTGAGAGAGAGTGAGAGAGAGTGGGATCTTCACATTCTCATGTGAGTAAAGTGAGGAGAATTACACCTGTCCTTAAGTTTTGTGGTGAGTAAAGTTCCCTGGTGTCGCTTGTACCTGTTAGCTTTCCTTCCTTTCTTCTTTTCTTTTACTTCTCTCTCTCTCTCCCCCCTCCTCCTCTGTCCCCACCCCACCCCCACCCCCCTTTTTCTATGTGCCAATCTCATACTTATATGAAAAACTTCAATTCATTCTTATGGAGTAATTTTAGATTTACATGTGTTAACTAAAAGATGTGCTTAATTTAGAAGCTCTTTTTGGGGTGGTACCAACAGAGAATTAAAAATTGCTGTTAATCCAGGGCTGAGTCAAGAGACTGGTAGATGGCTTCTTCTCTTGGGAACAAAAAAGTGGTTCCAGAGAACCACTACTTTGGAAATCCCATCCAGATCAGGATTATCAGAGACTAGCCACTCTTTCAAGAGCTAACAGCCCTTCCTAGCTCTATCTAGGTACTGGGAGTTGTCCACGTAAGGAAACTGTATTATCATGCCTGGACAGAGAATTACGTGATCATGCATGCCCATCCTATATCCATGACAGCTATTGCAACTCCTGAACTGGCATAAGATAGTGTCCAGTTGATTCAGAAGCACTTGAGATGACTGCTTATCAAGGCCATTTATTCTTTATTGCTAACAGGCAATAGGTGGACCTATTGCTAATAGGCATGGGTGGACCAACCTTACTGTTTAACCCTTGCAGCTTCAGATCTGAACTTCTGCTTCAGCCAGCATCTCTGTGAGTCAGTGGATTGCCTGGATGCAAGCTGTGAGCTCTGCTTAAAGAAATTTAAACGATTCAGAAGCTACAAGTAAAAATTGTTTCTCCCACAAAATTTATAGACTCAGTGTAAGAAAAGACATACCAGTGGCCTTTGAAAGCAAGATCCGTATTTTACATAGCTTTCCTATAATGGACTTTCTATAACATTATAGAAGGTGTTGATCTCTCCAGTACCTGACATTCTGCCTACAACCAGTTCAATCCCTGAGATACACTCATTATGATGAATACACTAATCAAACAAGTTTTAAGAATAGGTAGAACAGAGAAATTAGAAGTATTCTGAAACACTGCCATCTTGAGATACTTAAAAGAAAAAAACAGAAAAGCAGAGATTTTGCTGTCCTACATAGTCACATGCTAGTGTTTTATATTTCTCTTCCTAATGTATGCCTTTCTATCCTTGTTAAGCTTATGAATGCTGTTCTCAGTAAAATGAAGGTAATTTTCTTTTAAAGTAATATACTGTTGTGGTTTAACCCCAGCTGGCAACTAAGCACCACACAACTGCTCGCTCACTCACCCCCCGCCCCGCTGGTGGGATGGGGGAGACAATTGGAACAGTAAAAGTGAGAAAACTCATGGGTTGAGATAAGAACAGTTTAAAAATTGAAATAAATAAAAAATAATAATAGTAATAATAGTAATAATAGTAATAATAATAATAAAAGAATATACAAAGCAAGTGATGCACAATGCAATTGCTCACCATCTGCCAACCGATGCCCAGCCAGTTGCTGAGCAGTGGACCCCTCAGCGAGCTTTCCCTAGTTTATATACTGAGCATGGCATCATATGGTATGGAATATCCCTTTGGCCAGTTTGGGTCAGCTGTCCTGGCTGTGCCCTCTCCCAGCTTCTTGTGTATCTCCAGCCTTCTCAGTCGGTAGAGCATGGGAAGCTGAAAAGTCCTTGACTTAGTGTAAGCACTGCTTAGGAACAACTAAAACATCGGTGTGTTATCAACATTATTCTCATGCTAAACCCAAAACACAGCACTATACCACCTACTAGGAACAAAATTAACTCTATCTCAGCTGAAACCAGGACAGTATGCACCCCTTATTCATATAATTATTCTATATTATCCTGTTTAATGGTTGGAATAAATTCTGGCATTTCTTGAGAAAAAGAGAAACCCAGAAACTTTTAAAAGATTCCCCTTTTTTCTTTAAGATTACATTTATAGAAGTGTATTTGGTTTTGACAGCCTTTTATTTTTTCCTTTAAAAAAATAGGTTTTTTCTTTTTACTTTTCTTCTAATCATTTAGAGATAAAGGCAGGCACAGTTTTTTATAGTTTTGTTTGTTGCTTTTTTTCATGAATAAGGTCAACAGAAAAGCATTGTTTACCATGAAATGCAGCATGTTTGGCAGTAAATCACAAACTGCAGTATCTCACCTTCAGGATATTTAGTCTCTTCAAGTTGATAGTCTGAGCCAGCACTTGGAAGTACAAAATATGCTCTACCCTCCTACTTAAAATAATGAAAATACCAGTAATATCAACTACAATGAAAATACTGTTTCACACTCTCTGTTGTAATACCAATTATTGATAAAATAGTCAATGTCCTATTAATAATGCTAACATCCAGTTTGTATTTGCAGTTTAAGCTGCTTACAAGTTTTCTACTAAATATGCTGCAATGATTTATTTACTACCTTGTTCAGATCATAATGTACAGATGTACAGGGATTACTTTTTTCACCTCCTGAGATATAACCAACATTGGCTTGGAATTTAGTGTCTATTCTAAGCATTCTGACAAGAAAGTAGACTAGTTTAGGAACATGAAATGAGGATGTTTACATTACCATATGAAAGTGCAGAGAAAAAGATTATATTATTATGTAATTTATGAATTTGAAATAGAGGGATATTGGTATCCTTCTTTTGGCAGGGTCTGATCAGAAGAAGCAACTAGAATATAATATGAAACCTTCATCAGTAAACTCGAAACAGCCATCCCAAAAAGGAAAAAAATATGGCAAAGTAGTCTTCCTTTCCTTTCAAATCAACCTCGGTTCAATTGGCATTTAGATCCCCTTATGAAAGGGGATCTAAATGCCTTGGCGAAAATGAAAAAGATTTTTTTAGGGGTCAACTCTTCACTTACCTGACATGTTTTAGGTGTCAGTAGGAGATGAAGCTATGCATAAATTTAATCTTACAGACAAGACCTCACTGTCATTAGCAGCACACGGGCAGGAAGTGCAGAAGCTCACTCTAATCTCTTACTGTCAAATAGTTTTTGCTACTTCCATGACCTTTTGCAGTCTTGCAGTTTAATAATCTTGATTACTTGTACTCTACCAATTCAAAAAGGTCTGCACTGTCTCTTTCCATTACAGGAAAGAATCACAAACATGCATATTACTCTAGAGGAGTCATGTAAATGTCTGAAGTGGCCATAACATACCTAACATACCCAAACAAATAACAGTTTGCTAAAAAAAAAAAAAGTGTGAAAAATAGCTATTAAAAAAAAAAAAAAGTGTAGATACTATTGGCATATTGCAAATCTTTCCCATACTAACAAAAATATTAATGCAGGGATTTTTTTTTTTTTTTTTTTTTCCCAGGCAGTTGGCAACAGTTACAGACACTTTTATAGAAAATTTGCTTCATCTTCGTGTTGAAGGGAAACTGTGGTCATGGTAGTCTGAGTAAGCATGAAGATGAATTTATCTTTTACCCTTCTTTGTCTATTATACCTCTTAACTTAGAGGATACTTACATATTTTTTATCCATTTAATCACATGGATGCTCACATTTATATAAAAAAATAAGTGGGAGAAAAGGGAAAAACAAGCCTTTAGTTTTCACGGAATTGAACTGCAAAGGAAGTTTAATATAGCAATATAAGACCCACAGCTTTTCATTAGATAAATCAATGTGTAAGCATTTTCTCACTGACATCAGTATCTCACATGGGGGTCAATCTAGCCAGAAAATCTTTCATTTCTGAATTACAGTATTTCCAAAATGCCTCTGATCTGGAGTGAAGCCAATCCATTCAGCACAAATCTTAGACTCGTGTGGAATTTCACTTCCTAAAGCAGATAAATAAAATTTTAATGTATTTCAGCATCAATATAATTGCAAACTAGGAGCCATCTAGAAGATGGGTTTAGGAAAGGTTTTTTTCTACTCAGTTCTTTCTGACTGAAACTCCCAAGATACTGCTAGCAGTTCATTCTCAATGTCCTATCAGGTCCCATGTGAAACATGACCTCCATTCCTGCTCAAAACCAGATTTTCCACAAGGCTGCTGCCCTTTTCATATATGACAGAAGGAAAAGTCAAAAACTTCAAAGAAGGCAGAAGCAGCATGTAGCTAGAGAATAAAAAAAACATTTGAAAAAGTCAATACAATGTCAGTAGCAGTTCTCTGATACCAACTTGTTGGCCTCACCTGAAAAATGGCTCCATGTCTGTTGCACATAAGCTGCTGTGCCATTTGGGAACTATGCAGAGACCTTTTTTTGTTTATCATCTCAGCTAAAGTGAACAGGGATTTCCCTCTTTTTTGCTGTTTCTCACCTTGTAAATCATGGGTTCAAGCAAGCCTGCTCTCCTCCATGGTTCATCTAAAATTCAGTGGTGGGACATAACAGAAGCACATGCATATTGATCAGCTGTTTTTCAGAGAAAAGTGCTACTGCAGTAAATAACATGGAACACTATTGTTAAAGCATTTAGTACATTACAAAAGGTGATTTTCAACACAGCTATTTTAAAAGGGCATAATGAGTAAATTCTTTTTGGAATACTTCAAGGTAACAACATACAAAGCCTTCTGTTACAAGGACAAGTATGAAGTTTTTAGACCATCTAACCGTGATAAAATATTTTTTGTCCACTCAGCATATTTCTTGCAGTCTATATAGTTCTTGTAAAATAGCTTTTATAATTTGAAAACTCAATTAAAATAATAACAAGAAAGTTCTACTGACTTCACATTAAGTTTTGCTCACACAGGTATAAAATTTGTGTTTGACTTTTCAGATTAAGCTGTAAAGCTTCTTGCAGAGGTATGGTTTAGTGAATAAAGTGAACAAGGAAATACAAAGTCCAGATGGTGGCTAGTAACCTGGAGTGTGCCTCAGGGATCCGTACAGGGATCAATAATGTCTAACATATAATGTTTATAAACCTGGATGACAGGGTGGAACATACTCTTAGCAACTTTGTGGAGGACACCAGGTTGTGGTAGTGGTCAGTACACAGGAGGGTAGGAATGCCACCACAGGGACCTCAACAGGCTGGAAAAAATGAGCCAACAGGAACCTCATGAAGTTTAACAAAGGGAAATGTAAAGTCCTGTACCTGGGGATGAATAACCCCATGCACTGGTACAGGCTGGGGTCTGAACTGTTGAGAAGCAGCTTTACAGAAAATGCCCTGTGGGTCCTAGTGAACAAGTTGACCATGAGCCAGCAGTGTGTTCTTGCAGCAAGGAAGACCAACAGTCTCCTGGGCTGCCAACAGTCTCCTAGGCAGGGCATTGCCATCAGGTCAAGGGATATGATCCTTTCCCTCCGCTCTGATGAGACACATATGGGTGCTGGGCTCCCCAGAAAAAGAGAGACAGGGACATACTGGAGGTAGTCTAGTGAAGGTTGGAAAGATGGTCAGGGGCTGGAGCACAGGATGTACAAGGAGAGGTTGAAAGAGCTAGACCTGTTCAACCTGAAAAAGAGAAGGCAAAGAACAGATAATATTGCTGTCTTCAAGTACCTGATCAAAGGGTAGAGGGAGTATGAGCCACACTCTTTTTGGAGGTGCACGACAGGGAAGAGGCAACAGACATGAGTTGAAACGTGGGAAATTTCTATTAGATATGAGGATTTCATTTACTTGTTTACTTATTTATTTTGTATGAATGTGGTCAAACACAAGACACGTTACTTTGAGAGGTTGTGGACCACCCATCCTTGGAGGTGTTCAGGGCTCAACTGAACCTGTCCCTGAGCCAGACGACGTAACTAGTCCTGCTTTGAGCAGGACAGTTGGACCAACTGACCACCAGATGTCCCTCCTGATGCAAATTATTCTGATTCCATTATGCTATTTTTCTTACATTCTTAGCTATGCATTTAAATTAAAGGTATAGGGAGTTTGACTTTTACTGCTAATTATGTACTTTCGTGACTTAGCTGGCTGAAATAAGTTGCTTCCAAAAGTTTCTTAACAAACGTAATGTTGCCAGGTGTTTAAAGAAAAGATCTTTGATTAGTTTGTGCCATAAGACTGTTAACTAAACCATTAATACAGATAAGCTTAAAATGTTTTCTTGTTGAAATGATTAGTGGACTTGAGTATTTTTCTTTGTAGCAGCAGAAAGCAATAGCCTACTTTAGAGTTTTTAGCAGTTATAGGAAGGCTGATACTTTTTATCTCTGTTTTACTTTCAACCAAAATAGCCTTTAAATTAACCTTTTTCTTCTTTTATGGTAATAAGGAAATTTCAATAAATTTCTTTATAAAATGTCATCCTGAATTGTAGTGATTGCTACCCTGCTACTAGATCAGTTTTTACAAAATAGGCCTGTGTTCATTCATTAGATGTAATGAATATGTGTAAACCCAGCCTCTGACCTGTAGTTTCCTTTCTTTTGTTTGTTTTGAGTCAATATCAATTGTCTTTAGTGCAATTGAAAATTACTTTTTCAAATACAAGCAATACATAGTCATACACCCAAACACCTGACACACCTCTCATATTTGCTTGCTTTTTAACATATGGTTTCAGTGCCAGGGAATCACATAAATACAACAATAAAGAATATACAAATGATACAGTGACAAAATAATTTTTTAAGTAATCTGTCTTAGCTTTTAGGAAGTCTTGCAGGAAATTTTGATAAATTCAGTAGGTACCAGAAATACCTTACATATTATTTGTTCGGATATGGTTATAGTTATACTGATTACAGTTGCATGTATGCATGATCCACTCATATAATTTGGATTCAGCTGTAATGAAAGGTTATACAGGTGTAAGAAACTGATAAATAATGATGTATCTGATGGTGCTCATTGAAATTCTGACTGGAGGAAATTGTATCGTAAGGTAAATATATGTATTAGGGATGTCTGGTGCTATATAATGAAACTTGCAAAGAGGTATTCATGAAAGTAAATTAATTTCCATTGTAGTCTTTATTGATTTTTCATGACAAGAGAGTGATTTTTTTTTTTTCCCCAATATATTTGGAAAGTGAAAATCTTACAAAACACTGTAAGAATGTCAGAAAATGGGAAGAAACTTGAGTACTGAATATTTACTGGGCCACATATGAGGGGAGGAAGGTATTTGTTTTCCTTGTTAGGCTTAGAAAAGTTTAGATATCCATCCAACTATACAAATAATGGAACTACTCAAAACTAAGATAATTAACATCAGAAGAGTCAAAGGCAATGTCAGGATGTCAGACAACTCACAAAATAAGAACACTTTCATTCGGACTAATGAACTCCCAATCAGATTCCGTAGAATGTTTCCAGTGGATGGCTTTCTAGATTTAAAGACAATTCTACAGACAGAGAGAATATGTCTTTTTCTTGTAAAAGATTTTAAATAAAAGTTTTAGAAAATTTAAAATATTTCTCAGAAATTTCTTTAAAGGTTTTAATGTTTCAATTGTAAATACATATATATGATTGCTAGTAAAAATATAAATCAATGTATATTAGCATTGTTTATTGTTAAATTAATCAGAAAGTTTGTATCTCCAAAGGTTAGTTTCATTTTATTTTTGCAAATCAAATACCATAATATTTGTTGTTTTCTTCATATTTAACATGTTTTTTTTTTTTTTCTTTTTAAATGAATTTGGAAGTATAAGTTCAATTACACCTGTTTTTTTAAAAATACTTAGTGAACTGCATAGGAAAATAGAAAACCAAACTGTAATTATGCTGAACAGATGAGACAATACCAACAGCATTTTAAAAATTTTGAAAGGCAATAGACATGCAGTCAGTGCAACATTCATAATGCCAGGCTGGCTTGAGATCAAATGGCCAAAGAATGGAAAGGAAAATGAAAACTTCTTGTTGAGAGGGTAGAAGATAAGGCTTAAATTAAATAAACAAATGTCTCAGGACAATACATTCAAGTAATGAGCTACAACTAGACTTCAGAATTAAAAAGAAAGGTGGATGTTAGATCATGCAACAGGAGAGACCTGACATGTGAAGAATGGTCAAAAGCAAAACAAAGAGAAAAGAAGATGCAAGGGAGTCAGGAAATGCAAAAGATATGGCAGCAGGAACATTCACAAGAATAATAAATAGACCTGTGATGACACTTGAGGGCTATGAGACTACAACTGACTGCAAGAGGTTAGCTGCTGTTGTTAATAAAATAGCATCAAGAAGAAAATTTAAATTGTCAAAAGGTCTGAAAAAATGTCATGCTTGTAACGTAAGTTGTGCTTTGTGTTTATTCTCTTTAAAACCAGACCTGTATTATGAAAAAAAAAAAAAAAACCAAAAAACCAAAAACCCAAACCAAAAAACCTCAAAATATTAATTAAAAAAACCCCTGTGTCTTTATGGAAGACAAAATTTATAAGCAGCAGCAGAACTTCTTTAATGTTTTAATGCTGGATTTGCATCAAGAGACTGGGGAGTAAAACATGGTGTTACCCACTGCTGTGGATGAACAAATCCTGGGGAAGTATGAAGCAGAGCTGTGGTAAAATAAAGTAAGTTAATTGGCCACAAAGGTAATAGAGAGGATTGAGAAGAAAAGAAAAAAAAAAAAAAAAAAAGGCAATTTTTATGCTGCCACAGATAGGTATCATTTACAGAACTTAAAAAGATGGGAGCAGCATTGCAAGGTATAATAATAATAAGAAAGGAGAAAATCAGACATGGGCTAATAAAGCCACCACCACCAATGGCAGAAGAAATTGAGGTCATAGGTACCACTGTTAAAGACGGTTGAAGCCATATATGATGGCAACAGTAAAAATTCATGACTCAGGTCATCTTCCCTTACCCTTCTATCACCAAGCCATCCATTCTTTTTTCTAACCATTCATCTGCAACTTCAGTGTTATACTCTCCGCTTCTCTTATCCTTAAAAATTAGGATTCGGTCTGTCTGCCTTATTACCAGATCTATCCCTTCCATGCAAAGTCAGAGCACTCATCAGAGACCCAATTCTTTTGGAACATCTGATCCAAACCAACACATTATTTTACATCTGCCTTGAAGCCCAAAAGAGAAGGGGCTTTAATTCCAAGGTCATCTTGGAAGTTCTTAGAATTTTGGTTATTAAAGATACTGCTTCCTATCCAGGCAGGTCCTGCATATCCTCACCTTTTCTCTTACTGTTCATTCAGCTGCTGCAGTGATTGGCCTTTGGTGACAGACCCTTGAAGCCCAAAATGAGACACCCCAGTTTAACTTCTGGTGTGTGACAAGAAATAAGAATCTTGGAACAGCACCCAAAAGAGGCATTACCTTGAACATTCAGGTGCTGACACCTAGCAAATAGAAAATGATTATGAAAAAGATTTGACTGAAATTGCTTTTTTCCTTGTGAATGAGAAACTGCAAGAAAGACTATTTACGAGATCTGCAGTCAGAAACAACAGTTCTGGCAGTCAGGGCTTCTATCCTGTTTTTCACAATGGCAAATAGGAGGTGTTTTAATTTCACAATCTTTTTTTGTTTGTTAGTTTGTTTTCCAGGATAATCAAGGACTAGGAATATTTTTTAAAAAATAGAAGACACTTACTGAATTTCTATTTTACCTGCAAGGACTCAACTCCACATTTTTTGTTACAATCCAGAGTGCCCTGAGCACCTGCCCATAGGATGTGTTGGCCAGAATGTGGGGGCAATACTCAGCCACACCTGCTAAGATGTGCTATAAACTATTTGAGATTAATTGGCCTTGGAAAAGTGGGAAAAGTTAATGCCTTAACCACAATTTCAGGCTGGGGGGGCAGAATTTTTAATCACTGACATTTTTAAAAAGGGTGTGGGTCACTTATGCAGAGGTTTTAAGATAAAATGGCAGTTTACTATTTCATTTTTTGGTCTATAAATATATTCCATCAGTGTAAAAAATAAAACTCTCTCCCTTTCTGATAATTTGAGAAAATGCCAACCATCTAGGAATGAAACCAGGCCAGCTCAGGACTCAGGAAAAAAATGATAAAAGCTTTCTGGCTGGTTTAGATATCTCCAGATTAAGTGGCAGCTGAAAAGAAGTTTTAAGGTTTGCAGTTTTAAGTTTAAGAGGTCACTGAAGAAGGTAAGCATCCAAATGTTCTGAATAACTATTCTTAAAAAAAAAAAAAAATTCTTATCCAATGGAATGTATACAGTGAACTTTCTGTAGTCTAGTGGAAGCAAGAGATTTTGCCCTTTTTAATACCTGAACTGTAAGGATCGTGGGTTGGTCATTTCATCCTTTGTACATAGATAATTTTAAGGTAAAAATAATTCACAGAAACCAAACAATATTAAAATGTATCATTATTAGATAATGATTTTATTGGGTAGTTACATATTAGTTAACATTCAAAAGAATTTATAATTTAACTTCATAATTGAGGTAGTAACACTAATGTATTTTTTCAGATTTTTTCCTGAGAATCTCAAGATTTCTAAGATGTTGTGATGTGACCACCAAGAGAAATCTCCAACAAGAAAAAGAGGTAACCTGAGGAGGTTACTAAAAAAAGAGGAATATACCAATATTTCACCCATCCAGCACTCAGTGTCAAGAAAGGAATGTCTGATCAAGAAAGGGAATTCTTATAGTAAGAATCCATTTTCTAGCATTCCCCTTACACTGTTGTGGGAAAAAAAAGAAAAAAAAAAAAAAGAGAATAAGTCCACATTTTTACTGACACCATTGGGTTGATTGTCACATTTATAAAGAGGTAAAATTTACCTTTATTTTCTCTTTTTTTTAAGATGCAATATTGATGTTTTTATGTTAAGGCCAGCTATGGTTCAAAAGTGTTCTGCTTGCATAGCCAGTCAGTTTGCATCTGACACATATCTGTGTGGTTCAGTTGCTCTATCAACTGGCTTTGAATGATGACAAGCAACCTGAACACCTTATTATCTGCTTATGCAACCTGTCTTCTATAGTGGCTAATCATTAATGTAGCAGACAGGTTTTGTATCTATTTTGAAGATACATCTGTAGATGTTTAACAGCTTGAATGACAGGAAGGTCAGGGAACAATCCAGCTATCCTTTGGCAGTTTCTAATCAAATACAAATATCACCTGAGATTCAATTTTCCTGCCAACAAAAGCATGCAGAAAACTGAAAATAAGCCAGCCCTTAAAGGCAGTCCAATCAGCTGTGTAATGAAGAGCACTAACACAAGTAGTGCAGTAGCTGTTAGTATTATTCTCTTTAAATAAAGAAATAATAGAGACTTTGGGTAATGCTTTATAGAGTTCTTATAGTGATTGTCCTAAAGGTAGAAAAGTAAACACACACACAGAAAATCATGAAGGAAAAAATAAGCACAGTGAGGAAATAAATCATTATTCTGAAGTGAAACTAAATATGCCCAAACTTCAGATTATGAGGCAAGAGAAATTTGACCTGTAAAAGTATTAATTCCAAAATAAATCCTGCAGCCCTAAGACAAAAGTCAAAATGACTGAATCACTAAGTGAAAATCTTGACAGAAGATATTAAATATTTGTTGTAGAGCTGGGCAAAATTATTTCTAAGTATTTAAAATATCTGCATACAGTAAAAAGACAATATTGTAGTTTCAAAGACTAATTGTTAATTACTCTAGGAAAAAGAGATTCTGGGAAACCCAAAGTAACATGTGGAATATATCCTTTCTTTTGTCTCCTCTCTCACAGCTGATAAAAACTTGCTGTGTGCAAAAGGGAAAAAGGGGAAAGCAATTTAAAATAAAAGGTTGTGTCTTGGGTCCTATTTTGTGCTTTTGGTAAAGTTAATTCCCTGGTGTCCTAATTAGAATTGATGTCATTTTCATTCATCTGCTTATGAACTTCAAATATGTCATATTTATATAAGATTCTAGATCTATACAGTTAGGATCACTTTTTGCACTTTACGTCAAACACAAATATAACATGAAGGGGTTGTAATTACACATAGTATTTAGCTTTTAGGTGGATAGTAATTTGCATTGGAATGTTTGTCTTTCACAAACATCTAGAAATAGTCATGCTTATGATTTAATATGATTGATACTAATAAATAGATAAGTCAGCATTTAAAATGTCAATAACTTCTTTCACACTATGATAACATTTCCTGCAGCTACTAGTGTAGTTAACGGATCAACAGAAGATGTTAATGCAAGATTTACTCCAAGTGCAAATTCCATTCTTACGTTATCTATTAACCTTATTAAAAAGAAAAGCAGTCTGAAAAGATTTGGTAATTTGTTCAGCTGCATATTATATAGGTAGGAATAAGTTAACTAATGTTTTTACAAAGCTTGAGTACCTCAGCAAATTGTGGGCGCTTTTTTCCCCCACATATGTATCAAAGACCTGCTTGAATATATGAGCAATTTCTCACTGCAACACTCACATATGTTATATGAGATAAGATTGCCTGACAGTCCATCCCAAACCATCTAAATATATTTAACACATATTTACATATTCAGCCTTACACATGGAATTCAGTGGGATTTAACCACTGCAGTACTTTATTAAATTAAGATATATTTTTTTTTCTTTTGAAAATACCAGTAAGAATTCAAACCTTGGACCTCTTTGGACCATTTGATCGATGCGTTAGTGAATTATTGCTTTCTTCCATACTATTCTCTCTGGCCAATTATGAGTGTGTATTAAATGCATAAGGCCTCCCTGGAACAACGTGATCTGTTCAAATTTTACCCATTATGACGTGGTAATCAATATCATGATATATGAATAAAAACTATCAGTAAAGATTTGCTAAGTTTGCCAAGCTGGAGAGGAGGGCTTTAAAGTAGTGATGCTGGGGGAGGGGAACCTCAATCCATCTCACCCCTACCAGTTTGATGCCAGGGCCAGCAATAGATGCCCAGAGCCTGGAGAAGAAACACAGGTCAGCAGGAGAGCGCCTGAAGAGCAGCACAAAGGAACTCCAGCCAGTGAGACAGCTTCATTGGGGGCCCAACTTAAATGCCTCTATGCAAACGCACGTAGCATGGGGAATAAACAAGAGGCGTTAGAGATGTGCGCACGCCTGCAGGGCTACGACCTTACTGGCATCACGGAGACGTGGTGGGATGGCTCCTGTGACTGGAGTGTTGGGATGGAGGGATACAGGCTCTTTAGGAAGGACAGGCAGGGGAGACAAGGAGGGGGTGTCATCCTCTATGTCAATGACCAGCTGGAGTGCATGGAGCTCTGCCTGGGCATGGATGAGGAGCCAACCAAGAGCTTATGGGTCAGGATTAAAGGGAAGGCAAGGACAGGTGACACTACGGTGGGGGTCTGCTAGAGGCCACCTGACCAGGAAGACAGAGTGCATGAGGCCCCCTATAGACAGATAGGAGCAGCCTCATGCTCACAAGCCCTGGTCCTCATGGGGGACTTCAACCACCCCGACATCTGTTGGAGGGACAACATGGCAGGGCATAAGCAATCCGGAAGGTTCCTGGAATGTGTTGACGATAACCTCCTTCTCCAAGTGGTAGAGGAGCCAACGAGGAGAGGTGCTATGCTGGACCTTGTCCTCACCAACAAGGAGGGGCTGGTGGGGAATGTGAAGCTCAAGGGCAGCCTGGGCTGCAGCGACCACAAAATGGTGGAGTTCAAGATCCTTAGGGCACTGAGGAGGGTGCACAGCAAGCTCACTACCCTGGAGTTCAGGAGAGCAGGCTTTGGCCTCTTCAGGGATCTGCTTGGTAGAGTGCCATGGGACAAAGCCCTGGAGGGAAGAGGGGCCCAAGAAAGCTGGGTAATATTCAAGGATCACCCCCTTCAAGCTCAGGAGCGATGTATCCCAACAAAGAGGAAGTCAGGCAAAACCACCAGGAGGCCTGCATGGACGAACAAGGAGGTCCTGGACAAACTCCAACACAAAAAGGAAGCCTACAGAGGGTGGAAGCAAGGACAGGTAGCCTGGGAGGAATACAGAGGAATTGTCCGAGCAGCCAGGGATCAGGTTAGGAAAGCTAAAGCCCTGATAGAATGAAATCTGGCCAGGGACGTCAAGGGCAACAAGAAAAGATTCTATGTACCTATGTACATCGGGTATAAAAGGAAGACGAGGGAAAATGTGGGCCCTCTCCAGAACAAAATGGGAGACCTGGTTACCTGGGATACGGAGAAGGCGGAGGTACTCAATGACTTTTTTGCCTTGGTCTTCACTGGCAAGTGCTCGAGCCTCACCCCACAGAAGGCAAGGGTGGGGACTGGGAGAATGAAGAGCCACCACTGTGTGAGATCAGGTTGGAGACCATCTAAGACACCTGAAGGTGTACAAGTCCATGGGACCCAATGAGATCCGTCCGCGGGTCCTGAAGGAACTGGCAGATGAAGTTGCTAAACCACTATCCATCGTATTTGAGAAGTCGTGGCAGTTAGGTGAAGTCCCTGGTGACCGGAAAAGGGGAAACATAACCCCCATTTTTAAAAAGGGAAAAAAGGAAGACCCGGGGAACTACAGGCCAGTCAGTCTCACCTCTGTGCCTGCGAAGATCATGGAACAGATCTTCCTGGAAGCTATGCTAAGGCCCATGGAGGACAGGGAGGTGATTCGAGACAGCCAGCATGGCTTCACCAAGGCCAAGTCCTGCCGGACTAACCCAGTGGCCTTCTATGATGGAGTGACTGCATCAGTGGACACGGGAAGGGCTACAGATTTCATCTGTCTGGACTTCTGTAAGGCCTTTGACACGGTCCCCCACAACATCCTTCTCTCTAAACTGGAGAGGTATGGATTTGATGGGTGGACTGTCCGGTGGGTGAGGAATTGGTTAGATGGTCGCATCCAGATGGTAGTGGTCAACGGCTCAATGTCCAGATGGAGGCTGGTGACGAGTGGCATCCCGCAGGGGTCCATATTGAGTCCAGTACTGTTTAATATCTTCATCAATGACATAGACAGTAGGATCGAGTGCACCCTCAGCAAGTTTGCAGATGACACCAAGCTGAGTGGTGCGGTTGACACGCCAGAGGGACAGGATGCCGTCCAGAGGGACCTGGACAAGCTCAAGAAGTGAGCCCATGTGAACCTCATGAGGTTTAACAAAGCCAAGTGCAAGGTCTTGGACCTGGGTCGGGGCAAGCCCCGGTATCACTACAGGCTGGGGGATGAAGGGATTGAGATCAGCTCTGCGGAGGGACTTGGGGGTACTGGTGGATGACAACCCGGACATGAGCCAGCAATGTGCGCTCGCAGCCCAGAAGGCCAAGCGTATCCTGGGCTGCATCCAAAGAAGCGTGGCCAGCAGGTGGAGGGAGGGGATTCTGCCCCTCTACTCTGCTCTGGGGAGACCCCACCTGCAGGACTGTGTCCAGCTCTGGAGCCCTCAGCAGAAGAAAGACAGGGACCTGTTGGAGCAGGTCCAGAAGAGAGCCACAAAAATGATCAGGGGGATGGAACAGCTCTCCTATGAAGAAAGGCTGAGAGAGTTGGGGTTGTTCAGCCTAGAGAAGAGAAGGCTTTGGGGACACCTTATTGCAGCCTATCAGTACTTCAAGGGGGCTTCTCAAAAAGATAGTGGCAAGATATTTAGGAGGGTCTGTTGTGACAGGACAAGGGGGAATGGCTTTAAACTACACGGGGTTAGATATAGACTAGATATAAAGAAGGAATTTTTTACTCTGAGGGTGGTGAAACACTGGCACAGGTTGCCCAGAGAGGTGGTGGATGCCCCATCCCTGGAAACATCCAAGGTCAGGTTGGAGGGGGCTCTGAGCAACCTGATCTAGTTGAAGATGTCCCTGCCCATGGCAGAGGGGTTGGACTAGATGACCTTTAAAGATCCCTTCTGTGGGGTTGAAAAGCGGCACGGACTCCGGCAGACACAGCAACCAAAGACCTTTATTGCTCTTTGTTAGCATCTTTTATAGCAAGCAGAAGTGTACACGCGCTACCTGCAGCTTGCAGATAGGTTATAGCCTTGTGTTCACGCGCATCTATGCTCTAGCAGATTGGCCCGTTCTTTCTGATCATGCGAAATGCCCTCATGGTCTTTATCTTGTTTTTCTCCTTCCAGCTGCACATTCCTTTCTCCGTTGTTTTCTGCTTAAGTGCCTTGTCATGCCAGGTGGTACAGTGTTTGCTCATTAAAATCAAACTCAGGAATGTCCGTTAGTGAGATTCCCATCCCCACATCTCCCCCTTTTTGTTTTACTAGAAACACTGCTGAAACAGATCTTTCAATCATTTTTCGCATACCTTGTAACAGACACGGCACACAAACCAGGATGCAAAGGAACATTACTAAGCATAGCCCTCCTAGCTTGGCTAGTCCTTTCAACCAGCCACTTAGACCCCATTTCCCGAATAATTTATCCAACCAGTCCCAGGGGTCTTCCACTCTTAGCTTCTGTACTCCTTCCTTCAACATCTGAATGCTGTGGTGAATTGATTCCGAATGATCAGATAGGTTCATACAACACATTCCCTCCAACTCTTCACACCCATTGCCTTGCGCTAAAAGCAAAAAATCTATCGCTGCTCTATTTTGCAAAGTAGCATGTCGTATAGAATCTACATCCATTAGTAATCCCGTTAGTGCTTCAGAGGTTGCATTTGATTGTTTCGCTAGCCAACATCCTAACTTATTTAATGTGACCAAACTCTTTGCTGCTGCGACACCTGGAGCCAAGATTGCAACCGCAGCTATAGTGTTGCGGTTCCATAGGTCGACAGCATCATCACATTGTGAAGTGTAGGCATGTGCTCTGCGCTTACCGCGCGTCTTAGGGGTGCTCCTTCTGTGGTCTAGGATTATAGATGTGTTTGGCATTAGTAGAGTTAATCTTCCCAACGAACACGGCCCACCTTTAATATGAGAGGGAATGCCAGGCCAGGCTCAGGAAACATTGGCCCCTGAATAATTGAAATACAAACACCAATCCATTTTTATGGACCCTAATAGCTCGAGTTCCTGAGGTTCTATTGGCAAGTGATTAAGATGTGGTAGGCATCCATCCCAATTGTCGGTGGCGTGTCGTCCCCCCCCGCAGGCCTCCTTGAAAGGACTAATCAGGCCCAAGTCCCAATTATCTAAAGGAAGCCCCACTAGGCAGGTAGAAAAGGGGTTACCGGGGGAAGATATCGACAGGCAGATGGAATCCTGTCCTGATTGGCCAGAGTTACCCAAACATTTTCCTTCGGCTGTGAGGGTGCCCATAACGCAGCAACCGCACACAGTGATACTAGCCACAAGACACCCCCCGATACTGGCGTCATGGTTTACGTTCTCTTTTTGTTCCGTTTCCACCCAAGTCGTTTGTCACACTGTCGTTTGGTACTTTCCCAGTCCGTTTCCCACGCAGCCCACAGCTGGGGGACACAATGTGATCTCCCACACACTAGCTGTAGAATCTGTGGTTCGGCGTTCCCGGTGGTATTCCCTTTACACCTTGTGCACCTTCCCGCCCGGAACTGAGAGTGACAATACCAGTTTTTTTTTTTTTGCAATTATCACATTTGCACAATGTCCATGCGTGATGTGTTGATCCAGGACACTGGAGGCAGGGAATTCCTGTCACCTCTCGATTATCCAGTTGACTGTTCTCTGCTGCCTGGTGTTCCCAGTCCACGGCTAATGGCAACCCACTTGGTCCCCTATATACCCCGGCACGGCCTGGCCCACTAGGTAGTTCCCCAAATATCGAATGAGATACTTTGTGTAAGTCCCAGTAATCTACTTCAAACCGTTGACGCATCTGTGGGCTCCTTGGGCTCCTTGTCCAGATACGGTCGAACGCAGCGGGCAGGTATCCACCGGGGTCCACGATCTGTGGAAACACAAGCATATCCTCTCCCCCATGTTATAAGATCATAAGGGCCTTCCCATTGGCTATTTTCCAATGACTTGACCCACACCCGAGCCCTTTCTCCTACCGGAGAAGCTGAGTTACAAGATGTAAAGTGTCTCGCTATTACTGTGTTAGGGCTGCCAACTGCTGTCCTGTCTTCCCTTATTGTAAGATGATTTAACACATATATTGCTTTATGGAGGCGGGCTTGTGGTGATTCCCCTAGCATTCCCCCTTTTTGTTTTTGTAGTAGCTGCTTGAGAGTGAGATGAGCCTGCTCAACGATACCCTGGCTCTGAGGGGAATAAGGGATACCAGTGATATGTCGAATGCCCCACTGAGCCAAAAAGGCCTGCGTTTTTGCGCTTATGTACCCGGGCCCATTATCTATTTTGATCTGGTGTGGAACCCCTAGAGCAGCAAAGGCCCCTTTCCAGTGCTGTAAAATATCTTTGCTTTTTTCTCTGGTCTCTGCGGTCGCCCATAGAGCTCCGGAGAACGTATCGATGGAAACATGCACATATTTTTGTTTGCCAAATTCTCCGATATGAGTAACATCGGATTGCCAAATCTGTAGGGCCTTTTCTCCTCGGGGATTTACCCCTGTTTGGGGTATGGGAACTAATTGCTGACAGTCAGGACACATTTGTACGATACTTCGTGCCGTGTCCCAAGTCAACCCAAATTGTCGACGCAGCATTCGGGCAGATTGATGGAAAAACTCGTGCGACAATTGGGCTTGTGTAGAAACGTCTGGTACAGGGACTGTCCATACGGGGGCAGCGAGACGATCAGCTCGCACATTCCCTTCTGATATAAACCCTGGGAGAGAGGTATGACTCCTCACGTGGAGCACGTAATACGGGTTTATGTGGCGATTCAACAAGTCCCATACCTGTTTGAACATTAAAAACACTGGTTCGTTATCAACTTCTTTGAGCCAAGCCTTTTCCAAGCGCCTGACAACGTTGGCGACGTACTGAGAATCAGTAACCAAATTTAATGGCATCTCCCATTGGCGAAAGACCTGAATTACTGCGTATATTTCCACCAGCTGAGGACTTCCTACAACATGGTGAACTTGATGTTTCCATTCCCCTTTTTCGCACCAAACTATAGCTGCCTTACCTGTTCGTCCTGATCCATCGGTGAATAAGGTGGGTCCTTCGACAGGTACCTCCTTACTCAACGATTCAGGAATTATACTAATTTCCTCATTAAGGGAGAATAATTTGTGAGATGGATAGTGAATTAGAATTTGTCCCTTAAAGTTTTCCAGCGCTATCTGTAGTTCTAGGCTATTAGCCTCACACCAATTAAGGTGGTCTTTAGTCAGTGGGAGATAAATTGTTTTAAGATCTGTGCCCGTTAATTCCAAACATTGCGCGCGTCCTTTTCGCACAAGCATCGAAAACATTTCCACCCTTGTCACTATTGTTTTTGGTGCTTGATGCAGCAGGAATACCCACTCAATGATGGCTAAGGGATCCTGGGTACCCTTGGTGTCCCATTGGCCTAAGAGGCCCACTGCTTGTCGGGACTGATTTAGGACATACAAGTTAACTCCCAATCCTTCAATTACACGTTGTGCTTGCCTTTCGGTAAGCGCCTGTGATATTTTTCCTAGTGCTTGTTTGGCCTCTGTCGTTAATTCTCGTGGAGATGTCAACTCAGGATTACCCTTTAACAACTTGAACAGTGGGTTTAACATGTCATTATCTATTCCCAGCAATGGGCGTACCCAATTGATAGTCCCTACTAGTTTTTGCAAGTCATTCAGTGTTTTAATGTTAGATTGCAAGGTTATGGGTTGGGGCTGTATTGTATGTTCTAAAATCTTCCACCCCAAGTACTTCCACGGGGCTTGCACTTGCACCTTTTCAGGAGCTATTTGCAAGCCGTATATCTTTAACCCCTGCAACATATCTTTCATAACTGTGACGAGTTCCTTTGGGTCTCGTCCGGCGATTAAAATATCGTCCATGTAGTGATAACAAATTAAGTCAGGATATTTGTTTCTTATGGGTGACAACGCACGCACAACATACATTTGACATATTGTGGGACTGTTTTTCATGCCCTGGGGCAACACCGTCCAATCATATCGCAACCTAGGCCCTTGATGGTTTACAACTGGGAGAGAGAAGGCAAATCTGGGAGCATCTTCCGGCACTAAGGGAATCGTGAAAAAGCAGTCTTTCAAATCGATAATCACAATGTCCCATTGACGAGGTATCAATGTTGGCGAAGGCATACCTGGTTGTAATGTCCCCATATCTTGAATCACGGCATTTACTTGCCGTAAATCATGTAGAAGTCTCCATTTTCCACTTTTCTTTTTTATAACAAACACTGGGGTGTTCCAGGCGCTGGTGGTGGGAACCAGATGTCCTTGACTCACTTTCTCGTCCACTAACGTTTGCAACGCGTCGGCCTTTTCCTGTGATAGGGGCCACTGATCCACCCACACTGGCTAATTGGTGAGCCATGTGAGTCAAACGGTGGGCCGAGCGCCAGTGACCCCCGCTAAAAATGTTGATGCGGATCAGCAGTGCCAATCACTAGTCCCCAAGTGCTCAAGACATCTCGTCCCCACAGGTTTAACAGCACAGGAACCACAAAAGGTCGAATAGTTGCAACCTGTCCTTCCGGGCTTACAATCTGTATTAAGTTGGCACTCTGTCTGGACGTCGACAGGCCTCTGATTCCCACTAGCCCTGTGTTGACCGGGATGGTTTCCCATGATCCAGGCCACTTTGCAGTACTGATGATAGTAACGTCTGTCCCTGTATCTATCATTCCCTTCACTACCAGTTGTTCCGGTTTGGCTCCTTTATTTTTCAGAGTGCAGGTCAAAGTGGGCAGCAGTGGACAAGCTGAGTCCAAAAAATATTTGGTTCACCTGTGGACCCAAATCCACCAGCTCCCCGGGAAATAGGATCCCGATTACGAACCATACTCTTAAAAGGAACTAGCTGTGCAATCCTACTTCCAGCTGGAATAAATACTGGAGGAGAGGGGGTCCATAGCAACGCTTGCAGCTGTCCCGTATAATCAGAGTCAATAACCCCAGGTAACACAAACAAACCCTGCATAGTAGCACTGGACCTCCCCACCAATAGGGCACTCAGCCCCTGGCCAAGGGGGCCTCTCACATTGAGGGGCACCCTGTGCACAGTCTGATCGTTTATAGAGAGATTGGTGGCTGTGGAGACATCCACTCCGGCACTGCCGATGGTTCTGGCCTTGAAGTGACCCAGGCCTGCTGAGACAGCGGTCTCATGGGGTTTTGGGGTTGGGGATTTTGGGGTGGCATTTGTGTCGGTGCGCGCCCCCACCTCGTGCTCGACTTCCTGTTTCCCGACAAGGGTTGACCGCGGAGATCGTATTTCGACCGGCATTGATTAACATAGTGCCTCCCCTTGCGGCAGCGTGGGCAAATACCAGGGGGCTGCTGAATTCCTTCTGATCCTCCCTTCTGTACAGGATTCTCAGGACATTGCCGTTTAAAATGCCACGAGTTTCCACAGCGGAAACACGCTTTGTTACCGGGACGCAAGGCAGTGGCTAAACAGGCTGCAAAAACCTCATTCTTATGTGTAATTGAACCCACACGATTGCACACGTCAAGCATGTCTATTATGGTCGGATTTCGCAATGTCTGTAAGACTCTTTTACAGTCCTCATTGGCATTTTCTATAGCCAATTTCATAAGCAATGCCTCTTTGGCTTCAGGATTTTGTATTTGTTTTTGAATAGCTTCTTGGAGCTTGTCGATAAAATCCATATAAGGTTCGTTGGTCCCTTGCTTAATGCTAGTAAAGGATTTTACCGGTCGTCCTGTATCAGGGACCTTTATCATTGCTTGAAACGCAAGGTCTGCTGATTGTCTTAAAATTTCAGGCGCCAGCCGTGCCTGCAGTTGCGGCGTATTGATAGGGTCCTCCCCCATTAACTGAGCGAGTCCCGTGCCCCGTAGCGGGTCTCCCGCTCGCCATTCCAGGTTCTGTAAAGCTGCACGATCACAGAGCTCTCGCCAGTGGGCTTGCCAGAGCACTCTTTGTGTAGGGGAAAATATTAAATCAGCTAACGCTTTGGTATCGAAAGGGGTTAACAAGTATCCCTGCACAATATTTTGCAATAGGCTCTGTGTAAAAGGCGCTCCCAATCCACATTGCATGATGGTCCGCCTTAACTCCTTAACCAAATCCCATTGAAGGGGCTGCCAACTGTTAGGACCTTGTTCACTAATTATGACAGGGTATGCCACAGTAGAAAGGTCTCCTTCTGCCAAGGCTTGTTGTCGAACAGCCTGCCAGTGAGCAGCCGGATCATAGTTTAAGGGTTCATTGTTGTGGCTTGAGACCCCTCTGCTCTGTTGTTTAGGAGACTGTCCGAGATCACTTGATATCGTCAGGGCCGAAAGAGCCTCGGTCAGAAATTTTTCCCCTCCCTCAGGCTGATCTGTCCCACTCGGACCGGGCAAAGGTTCCAAGGGAGCCTGGTCTGGAGTGGCCAGAGTCAGTGGATCAGGAGCAGTGGCTGCCACCACAGCTTGATGGGCAGTACGATCACACTTCAATTGTTTTAACGTATCTGAGACTAAGCGCCATGTAGTAAGGACCGTTTTTGCAGTCTCATCTCCCCCGGTAGCTGCATCCCACAACAAGTTCCCTGCTTTATCCCAAGTTTCCTTCTGAAAAGCAGTAGCCGAATCAGGGGGAATTCCCTTTCGTTTCAGCCATGAAAGCAATAGGTGGAGGGTATGGTCATCATACTTAACTCCACGCTTTTCTAACAGTTTCTTAATAATACATAGTATAGATTCCTCCTCCTTAGTTAGTTGCGATCCCATTTTAAGTTTCCCAGCTGCTCACCTCTGCTCCAACGAGGCGATGATTCAAAGTTCCGGCTCCAGCTCTTTCCTGAGACTGCTCTGTCTCCCGCTGGCTATGACTCGTTCAGCTGGCTCCCCACCGGTGCTCTGTTCCAGCATTTTTGCCCCACGTTGGGCGCCATTTGTGGGGGTGAAAAGCAGCACGGACTCCAGCAGACACAGCAACCAAAGACCTTTATTGCTCTTTGTTAGCATCTTTTATAGCAAGCAGAAGTGTACACGCGCTACCTGCAGCTTGCAGATAGGTTATAGCCTTGTGTTCACGCGCATCTATGCTCTAGCAGATTGGCCCGTTCTTTCTGATCATGCGAAATGCCCTCATGGTCTTTATCTTGTTTTTCTCCTTCCAGCTGCACATTCCTTTCTCCGTTGTTTTCTGCTTAAGTGCCTTGTCATGCCAGGTGGTACAGTGTTTGCTCATTAAAATCAAACTCAGGAATGTCCGTTAGTGAGATTCCCATCCCCACACCCTTCCAACCGAAACTATTCTATGATTCTATGATTCTATGATTCTATGATTTATATCCAGTTTTCCTTCAGTTGAAATGTAAATTTGAGGGTGGGGGTTGTTCACTTATGCATTTGAAACCTTTTTTATGAATAACAGTGAGTCCAAACAGCAGTTGCAGATATGTGAAGATCCACTGGCCTGAATTGTTAGATACCATAAAGCGTCACAGAATCACAGGATGGTTGAGGCTGGAAGGAACCTCTGTAAGTCATCTGGTCCAACCCCCCTGCTCAGGTGGAGCCACCTACAGCAAGTTGCCTAGGACCATGTCCAGAGAGCTTTTGAATATGTCCAAGCAGGAGACTCCACAACCTCCCTGGGCAACCTGTGCCAGTGCTCAGTCAGCCTCACAGTAAAAAAGTAGTTTCCTGATGTTCAGACAGGACCTCCTGTGTTTCAGTTTGTGCCCAATGCCTTTGCCAGTGGTCTTGTCACTGGGCACCACTGAAAAGAGTCTTGCTCTGTCTTCTTTGCACCCTCCCTTTAGGTATTTATAAACAGTGATAAAATTATCCCTGAGCCTTCTATTCTGAGGCTGAACAGTCCCATCTCTTTCAGCCTTTCCTTATATGAGAGCTGCTCCAGTCCCTTTAAAATTTTTGTGGCTCTTTGTTGGACTCCCTCCAGTATGTTCATATCTCTTTTGTACTGAGGAGCCCAGAACTGGACACATTACCCCAGGTGTGGCCTCACTAGTGCTGAATAGAGGGGAAAGATCACTCACCTGCTGGGAACGCTCCTTGTAATGCAGCCCAGGATACCATTAGCCTCCTTTGTAACAGGGGCACATTGCTGGCTCATGTTCAACCTAGTGTCCACCAGGATCCCTAGGTCCTTTTCTGCCAAGCTGTTTTCCAGCTGGGTGACCTCCATGGTGCATGGGGTTGTTACTCCCCAGGTACAGGACTTTGCACTTCCCCTTGTTAAACTTCATGAGGTTCCTGTCAGCCCATTTCTCCAGCCTGTCAGGGTGCTTCTGGATGGCAGCAGAACCCTCTGGCATATGAGCCACTCCTGCCAGTTTGGTGTTGTCTGCAAACTTGCTGAGGGTACACTCTGCCTCATCATCCAGATCATTAATAAAGATGGTAAACAGATCTGGACCCAGTATTGATCCTTGGGATACATCACTAGCTACTGGCCTCCAATTAGACTTTACACAACTGATCACCACACTCTGGGCTTGGCCATTCCACCAGTTTTCATTTCACTTCATTGTCTGCTCATCCATCCTGTACATGAAGAGCTTCTCTGTGAGGATCTTATGGGAGACAGTGTCAAAAGGCTTACTGAAGTCCAAGTATACAACATCTACTGCTCTCCCCTCATCTACCAAGCCAATCACTTCATCATAGAAGTTTATGAAGTTGGTCAAGCAGATTTCTGCTTGGTGAAGCTATGCTAACTACTCTTGATTATTTTCTCATACTTAATAGGCCTGGAAATGCTTTCCAGGATTAGCTGCTCCATCACCTTCCCAAGGACTGAGGTGAGACTGACTGGCCTGAGTCCTCCTCACAATTCTTGAAGATATGAGTGACATTTGCTTTCCTTCAGTTTTCTAGCACTTCTCCCAGTCACCATGATTGATCAAAGATTATTGAGAGTGGCCTCACAATGACATCTGCCCACTCCCTCAACACTTGTGGGTGCATCTCATCAGGGCCCATGGGCTTATGTATATCCATTTTGCTTAAGTATTCCCTGTCCTGATCCTCTTCCACCAAGGGTATATCTTCCTTGCTCCAGCCTTTCCCTCTGGTCTCTGGGACCTGAGTTTCCTGAAGGCCAGTCTTGCTGGTAAAGACTGAGGCAAAGAAGTCATTCAGTACCTCAGCTTTTTCCAGGTCTCCTGTCTTGTTGAGCAATGGGCCCGCATTTTCCCTAGTCTTCCTTTTGTCACCTGTGTACTTATAGAAGCCCTTTTTGCTTTGTTTTACATCCCTGGTCAGATTCAGTTCCATTTGGGTTTTAGCTTGCCTAACTTCATCCTTGGATGCTCAATGTTTCTCTGTTCCTCCCAGGTTACCACTCCCTGCTTGCTTTCTATCCCTGTATGCTTCCTTTTCCTGTTTGAGTTTGGTGAGGAGCTCCTTCTTCATACCCACAGATCTCCTGGCATTTTTGCCTGACTTCATATTTGTTAGACATATTTGTTAGAATTTTTAGACACTGTTAAGCATCAGTTGTTATGAACATCCAAGCTACAAATGTGTTTTGGACTTTATTCTTTCTGGACAACATTTTGTTCATCTGGAACATTCAGATTTTTTTTCCCAAAAGTTCAAATTTGTGAGGTTTTTTTTTTTTTCTTTTTAAATAAGATTTTTCTGGTATAGGGAGAAAACTGATCTCAGCAGTTTAGTCATACTTCCTTCAGGTGGTTCAAATAAGTATCTTCTCAGAACTAGAACCATGAATATCCTATAGTGGTAGGTTCTTTAAATTAAGTTAAGAAACTATGGAGAAACCTAGCAGTATTTTAAAAGCACTCATTGAATGAGATAATACAGTTGAGGAAGTCTTTGTACATGATTCATCTGTTTTATTACTGGGTGTTAAGGAATTAAATGCAGTTTGTGCTAGGTGTACAATGACTGAGAGTCCTGCCTAAATTAGAGTCTATTGTGCTGTGTATTGTCACAGAGAGAAAAACAAGCAGTGAGCCTGGAGGTACTTTTAAAGGTGCTTGTTCAGCATGAAAGAGCTGATATAAAATGCAGTGGTTACAGTGCTGCTTGTATATGTTTTTCTTTTGGAAAAGATAGACTGTATCCAATTATAACCTTGCTATGATATTCATCTTCAGATAAGGCATGAAAATTTGTAACCACAGCAGCATCAGTGACAGAGTGAGTAGTTTAACCTTTGTACATGAATGTTCTCTTACACCCACATCTCAGAGCAACCTGTTGGGTATCAGATATTTTAATCGTCTGCTGCTACATATAAAGAGTGGTTATACTATAAAAGTGATATGGAAGAGTTTGCAGCAGCAGCATCTCTAGTGAAAAGAACTCTCAGGGCTTTTCACATGTATCTTTTTAAGGCATAGAGTTACTAGGAGGCTTGAAAGAGACACCCCCCCCAGCTTTTTCTGCCTCTACTAATAAGAGAGTACTAATAAGGCTTGTGAAAAAAAGCTCTCACAATTCAGCAGACATTTTCCCCTATTTTCCTCTCTCATATCCCCATTGTGCTTACATCTCTCCTACATAGAAAAGAAATGTTAAACTATTACAAATATTTAATTTTTTAAGAGATTGTTCTACTTACTGCTAGAATCCTCCACATAATTTGCTTGGAAATCTTTGACAGGGAAAATGAAGACTTAGAATCAGATTTTAAAATGAGTAGAGAAAAAGATTGTTATATTTTAGTTTTAACTATATATGCATGACACGGATTTTGATCAGAATCCAAATCTGAAGCAAGTGTTTATGACCACCTTCCCTTTTAAAATGTATGTCATAATGACCTATCACCTATGAGATATTACATAAAATTAGTATTTTTCAGAATAGGTGCTTTTGTCTGGGCTGCAGCATAGAGTCAACGTGGGCAGTAAAGGATGACATCACCTAGACTAATATATATATCTTGACTGGTAGGGTGCTCTCCTGGAAGGTGGAAGAGATTTATTAGAATCTCCTCAGACAGAAGAGAGAATTTAATGCAAAGCAAAGTCCTTCACAACTAGGTTAAGCTGTTACAGATAAGCCCCTTTTCTCTCTTTGTTTTTAGAAATAATAAAGTCACAACTCCTGTTTTGGAGGAAGGGACAGTTCCTAACATGTGTGTTAGGAAGATCCTAAGCATAACTGTATGATTGGATGCCTGTGGCTATTTTCCAACACAGGAAAGCATTCTGGGAGAAGAAGTTGTCTATGCAGCCAGCTGCAGATGTTGGTTTCTAGTTCCCTTCTAGCCCTATCAGGAGTGGGCTGGTGGCTAATACAGAGCCAGTGGCATTTGAATTGAGTTTTTCTGGTAAGTTTTTCATTAGTTTTTTTTACAGTTCAAAGCACCTAACATAATGAAAGAGTGATGCCTTTGATCAGAGGGCACTAGCAGCATGTGTTGCCTTGGGGCACAGCGTGAGGGCATGTTGACATATTTGAAGGTGCAAGTCCCATTCAGATAGTGGTAGAGGACTATGCCAGGTGCAAGAAGTCATGCATGACACATTAATACTGTGTGTTTGGGACAGACTGTGGAGCAGCTATTCTGTCAAATCTGACATGATTTTGTTTTGGAAGGAAAAAGCTGGCTCACTCCAGGGGGGATCCAAGGGCAAATGAGCACATACACACAGGGATGATTAAGGGACTAGGGCCCTAGAGAGAAACAGGGAGCAAGGCAAGCAGACAGTGCAAAAACATAGCCCGTATCTATACCACTAAGTTAAACGTACTAGCTTTACATACCATTACCCCATATTGCCAAGTTTCCTGAGAACAAATGCCCTGCTTATATAGCTTACTGTAAAATGGAATTCCTCCATCAAAAGTTTTGACCCTTGGATTTCACTGTAACAGCACTGTGTTATATTTTTCATATCTTAAAACAGTGGTTCACAGGAAATAATATACTGAAGTGCAAAATAAACAAATAATTTTGAAATCTGAACTTCACCATTGTGCTGCATGATGTTTGTATACATAAAAAATAAATGGGTAGTAAAAAGGTATTCTCTTGACAGCAAAGAGAAGAAAAGATTTTTTCCTTGGTGTGATGATTATGTAGGTGTTAATAATTCTACCCAGAGTTATCAACTCCTTGCTTTAATAGGCTTTATTTCTTACAAGTATTATAAAAAAAACCCCAAACACCAAAAAACAACAAAACCCCCTGAATTTAACGAGGTACTACAATGGTTAAATCCCACTAAATTCAGTGTGTAAGGTCGAATGTGTAAATATATGTTAAATATATTTAAGTGATTTAAGACAGACTGTGAGACAAGCTTATCTCATATAAATAAAAAAAAAATTAATAATCTGAGAACAACAGTAATTTTGCTACCACTCCCTCAAAGTACCCCCTCCCCAAATCCTACAATATTCTCAATAATGAATGAAAAATAACTTCAGTAGTTGTCTCATTATTCAACTGTGATGATGAAATGTACTTCAAAGAGGGATCTCATCTAACTAAATTTGAACTGAAATTTGTCTTCTCTACAGGCAAGAAATTACAGTTCCTCTTTGACTTTGGTCATTGTGCATCTTAAGCAAGTAAAAGAATCCATGTTGTCTTTTGTAACAAACCTATTAATCACAAAGCCTGTCCTACATGAACAGATGTACCAGTAGAATTCATGTTGTCTAAAAAAGATAGAAAGATAAAGTTTAGAAATTGATTACAGAATTTATAGTAATTCAAAAACAATGTCTGTCTGAGACAGAGGGTGTCAACTATTTGAATTTTTCATTGGTTGAGGGTTGTTTAAAAATAAAATCAGTTACTATGTGATATTATAGGCTAAATTTTCATGTAAGCAGGGGGCGACCAAGTTGTAGTCCAAAGGAAGAAAAATGCTTCAGTCTTTTCTCCAAAGTAGAAAATTTTGCAGCTGTCTTTCACAGCAGCAAATTACTGACTTTCCCCAGGCTCTAGTAGTCATGTATAGATAAAGAATAAAATCCTAGCTCCCTTCTTGCTACTGGTCACTTTATCTATATGGTGTGAAGATCCCATAGAACTTGCATAGTATACGTAGGATTAAAAATATATATATATAGATTCCTTGTTATTTGAACAATTTACCTATACAGGGATATAAAATTTAATTCAGGATAATTCAGAAACTGAACACACAGGGAAACAGAAAGCCAAGACAGCAAAATTTTGAAATTTCAAAGGTCATTTTAGACCATCTGCAAGTTTCCTAAATGTAGGCCAAAGCAAAGTCTCTCTGAACTCGGCTGAACTTTGGATGAAGTTTGTTTGTAGATCTGTCTTTTCTTAGTACATATAATGGCAAACTTTTTTTTTTTCATACTTTCATTTTAATTTATTGCTTAAATGGAACTCTTAGTTTAGCAGAATTTAAAAAAGCAGCATAACCTAAGTCTTTAAGTTGTGGAGTCATTGTATTTTAAAATAAGAAATTACTGTCATTTTATGTAATTTTTTACATTAAATACATTATGGAATTGACACTCCTTCACACTTTTATTAGCTGTTAAAACTAAAGAACATTCCAGCAGAATTGATCTAATCCAAATAGCTGGAGTCTTTCACTGACCTCAGGTGAGTTCATTAGTGAAAGATATGATAAACTTTTGTTATCTTTTGCAATAAAGTTGGAGGAAACCTGTTATAATTTCTTGAAAAAGATTTTATAATCTCAGTAATAAGCTTGTATAGTTTGTATATTTGTTATAATTATTTTAGCATCCTTCTCTTCAGTGCATAATTTGACCAGGCTTTCTGCTCTTCAAGAGAATTTCATTCTCATTAATCACAGTTTACCTTTGCTTTCAGAAAACTCTTCATTTTTGTGTACACTCCTGTCTTCGATTATTACTACTGAGAATTATATGGTAGAAGAATACGGAACAACCCAAAACTTGTTTTTTCTTCAAATTCTAGTTCCAAATTAGGAACATTCCCAGCTTTATCTATCATTGTAATGCATTTTGTCATGCCATCATTAAGTGAATTTACATTGCTGTGAAAATGGCTTGGGTTATAGAGGTATCATTCTTCAATCTGGTCCTTTCAAACTTACTTTCATTTTCTGAGTTCTACTAGTCTTTTTTTTCTGAATACTTTATTAAGCCTTTTTTTACAAACTGCTCTTGTTCTATCCTTCCACTCTTTTCCAGTTTGGCAATTATCATTGCAAGATCTGGTCAAACAGTGATATACCTGATGAATCTCAAAAGCAAAAAATACTGTTTATGTAAGTTTATCTTGAATTGCTTTTTAAAATTCTATGAATGGAGAATGAATGGAGAATGAATGTGAATATCTGGATGTAGGAGCACCAGAAGGAATGACAGAAGCCTATAATAAAGGCATATATTGATGCCAAATAGACTAACAGGTCAACAAGATTACAACACATCTGTGTGCAGTTTCTCAGGACACCCAAGCTGGGAAACAAAGGCCAGCAGTTGATGAGGCAGAATGGGAAGACTAAAAACTGTCAGGTACTGAAGATTACAAAAAAGATATATCCAAAACCAGCACATTATCATCAATTTAAGAACCAAGGAGGTGTGATGAGAGCCTGATTGATGCCATCATCTGTCCTTCATTTCGTTGCAAGGGTATCTGTGCAGACCACCCAAATACGTATGTCATAGTGCCTGAAGGCCAGACAGATCACTTGGCTATATGTACCTTGGAATCTGAATACTGAACAAACTACTTAGGCACATGTTTCTTGGTGCTTATGAGTATTCAGGTATGAGAGTGTGAGCAAGTGAACTCATTTAAAATAAATAAATAAAATCTATAAGGCTTCAGTGTTATTTTCTAAAACTTAAACAGTCTTATCCACTGTTAAAATCATAGGCTCTTATGATGATTCAGGTTGGAAGGGACCTCAGGAGGTCTCTAGTGAAACCCCCTGCTCAAGGCAGAATCAAGCATGAGGTCAGACCAGGTTGCTAAGGTTGGCCATTCGAGTCTTAATCGCCTCCCAGGATGGAGACTGAACAATGCATCTGGGCAACCTGTTCCAATGCTTGACTGTCCTCATGGTGAAAAAGTTTCTCCTTATATACAGTCTGAACCTCTCTTGTTTCAACTTATGCCCATTAGCTTAAGCTATTTATGTGGATAACAGGAGCTAGAACCAATACCCTTGGTAGCTTGGAGGTAGAATGCACAGGTCCTTAGATTAGGACTATAATTTGCTCTTTGGCTTTGTAGTCCTTTGAATAGGTTTATTACTCAGTAAATAACTTTATTATGTTTCATATCTGGACCAATTAATTATTTACCCTAGTGAACTATAGTGTGGACTTGATTTTTGAGAGTCCATGTTCAGACATCATTGTATAAACTCATAATTAAAAAAAAACATTCTTTGACTTTCCCTTAATATGTTGCTTAACAAAAAGTCTGGTCTTTGAAGTATCTGTTTTCAAAACACGGTGTCAAGCTAAAGATGTATAGTAAGTATCAAAATATCTATATATTCTAATTTCACTAGCAACTCTTAAATATGAGTTCTTTAAGGAATTCAGTCATCTATGTTATTAAAATGGTTAGATTGGTCAGACTGGTCCATGGCACAGGTTTGGACCATGCTAATGTTTGAGAGTTAGCACAGGGAAGAAAACATTTCCAGTAGGCAGTTTGAGTGTGGCCAATGCGTTGGAGGGTAAAAGAGTTACACAGTATGAATATGGGCAATTTTGTGCCATCCATTTAAATGTTACAGGATGGTCCAGGCATGTTTAATTTACCAGAATATATGCAGCTTGTGGGTCTAGTAATTTGCCATCTGCTTCTGCTAAAAAATAATGTTCCAGAGAACATGCTGAAGTGAAAGACAGACATCATGGGCGAAAACATGTGTTCATAACCGCAGTATATATTACTTTGATGCAGAATAGACATTGGCATTTTGTTTTGCACTGGGTACAAAGGGACCAAGAGACTGGATCTCCACTCAAAGACCTCCCTGTATTGACTTGATTGGCATAGTCTTTTTTTTTTCTAAATTGGCCAATAGGACTTCATTATCCATATTTCTGTCAGAAAAGTTCTTTAGCTTTTGCTTCTTATCTTTCATCTCCCTTTTTACCAAAAATGAAGATATCAGATGTTCATAAAAAATATCAGGATTGAGATACCTATTTGTTTATAGGTAGAAAGATATTGTATTCATCATCATGCTTCTTTTGCTCAGGAGTGGAACTGTAAGGTATTGTTCTGAACTTTATTAATTTGATGCAGTGTTGCAAATTTTCATATCTATTAACTTTAATATATTGTCTCCCAAATGAACTTCTAGTTTTGGAAGCTGAAATCAATTTTGATTTTTTACAGACCTTTAAAGAAGCTTTGGATAACAAGAAGAGGAAGGAGAGAGAGAGATGGATAAAAATTCCTTGGACCTGGGTGGAAAATGTGCAGTATTATGTATTTCTGTCCACTATTTTCTTGTATTACTTTCATCATAATGTTCTGATTTGCTAAAACCAAATAAATTTTTGCCAGCTTGCTCTACTTTCATTTCATGCAGCTTTCTGTCAGAACTATGTCTTTTTCTCTACCTGTCTGCTTGTCCCACTGCTCAAGTCTCCAGCAGCTCATACTGAAGACTGTGGCACTTAGCTGAGAGCCTGAAGGACCTAAACACAAACTTCTACAATCCTTAGTTTCTCAGAAGGCTCTTATGGTCCTTTTTGTCACACTAAGTCTTATATGCTTGGCATTAGCATAGAACTGGGCAGCAGATACAGAAAAAACAGATGAAATTTTATTTATGGCTATTTTAAACAAAATCTTCTGGAATATAAATTAGGGCAAATCCAGTTAAGGATGAACTCAAGGAATTTGCATAGAATTCCTCAGCATAGTTTTAAAGTTCTCTTTGGTAGATAAAATAAGTCACACATGGAGAAAAAAGTGGACTCATGATTTGAATATTGTTAGGAAAGTGATATGGGTATTGTTAGGAATGAGGGAAGAAGTTTGTGACTTACTGTCCTTTCCCTTCAGTTTATATCAGAGCTACTTTCCTTCCATGGTTGGATGCTTAGCAGAGAAGTATGCGGCCTGAGCAGTTTCCTGGGCTTTTCTCAAATGTGGCAAGCTTTGATTAGCCTGACCAGTCAACCATCAAGGAGAGCAAAGTTCAATTAGTCCCATTTTCTCTAAGCCCTTTTACAATGAGATGTCCGTACCTGAGATGCCTGTTAACACATGCTGCTCTGGAAGCTGCTGTAACTGCACACTGTGTGTATTGGCAGGGCTGCCTGCAGCTATGTCAGTGTCAAGACCCTTAAAACAAAAAATCAGGTAAATTATACAAAACAACCAAAAAACAAATTATTAAATATGAAAAGAAACATTTTTCAGCTGCATTGTCTTATTCTTCTTATCAGAGGTTCCATCTTTTTAGCTGCTAGAAACAGATTGAGATTGGAAGAGTGGTAATTCCAGCTCTGCTTGGGAGATTCTGCTCTGCCTCCAAAAAGTATTAAGGCTTAAAGTGGATCCAGAATCTCTGTGAAGAAGCAGCTTTGTTACTTCAGTTATGTTGTATTTCTTATTGTGTTCAAGCTTGCCATTCTTATGATGAGATCTGTACATAGTTATGTGCTTTCCTTTTTTTTTGTTATTGATAAAAATAATAAAAATGAAACATATGCAAAAAATGTCCAGGGGAAACACTATTTATTAGTTGTCATTATGAGAAAACAGCATTAAAGTACATTGAATAAAGTTATCATCTCCATTTTCTCTCTTTTTTCCCCCTTTACGTAAGTGTAGACAGCTTCAGCCCCTTGGTTTTTCAATCTAAGTGCTTGTAAGTTTCTATTAAACTAACTTCTGATTTACAGAAGATTTGTACAGAAGATGTTGTACTGAAATGGAAAAGAACATTCATTTTTATTGGCCTTTTCTATCACTTATTATTCTCTAAGCTTATTATTCTCCCATCTGTAACCTCTCAGTTCTCCACAGTAGGATCCACCCACATTAATGGTTTGGAAAGCAGGCATCACAGAAGATGTTGAAATAAAATAATAATGACAGTAACAACATAATTGTTCTCCTGTATTTTTATTCTCAGTAGCAATTAATCTCTCACAGCCCTCCTCATCCCAAAATACTTTTGTAGCCAAGAAATCGTAACAGAAAATACAAACTAATATTTTATAAAGGCAAAACTATTCTTTAACTGTGGTTAATACATGTCATTTGTCTGGACCCTTACTTACCCTTTCTGAGTTACCTTTTTTTAAAAATTTTGAAATCTTAACTTTACATGCAAAAGATAAATGCAGAACCCATTTCACCTTACTTCCACCCTGCAGAACAATAAAATGTTACCTCTTTCAGTCTCTGTAGTGTCTAGAATGAAATGTGAGTATGTAAGTGTGATTCATAAATACAGGATACTCTCAAGATTGAGCTGCCACTCATCTAGAATGGGAGAATCCTAGGTATTTGTCCCTATTCCTCAGTTAGAAACCTTAAGTTTATCACTGGAATTTAAGGTTAAATTAACCTTTATAGAACTTTTCCTGTTTCTAGAAATGCCGTTTTGCCATTTTCAGCACATAGCTTAAAAAAAACACAAACAAAAAAATCCCACAACTTTAATTTGCGCCCAAATCATTTGTATCACCATCTTCATCATTCTCCAGCATGCATATTTTTTTATATGCTGACAGAACGTGCACAAAATATAGTACCAAAAATATACTTGAAAAGTATTGTTGCATCAGTAATGAAAATAAAGTCTTGATTTTCTACATATTTGTTATCACTTCAATATCAGCAAAATAAGCAACAGGACTTCCTACTTCAGGTGTTACTTGCAAGATCTCTGGTAGATGTAAAGTTGGCCCAAAGTTGAATTTCTGTTGTTGCTTCTCTAGCAGTGATTGTTATATGCAAGAAAGATAATGGTTCTTGAACAGGTGAAAACTCTGTCATGAGATGTGCCACTCTTTAGCACTGAACTATGTAAAGGTATATAATAACAAGGGTATGTAGGCTAATGAATGTTTCCATGTTGTACTTACTCATTTTTTTCAGCCAAAAACGGTAATAGAAATACAATGGAAGTCTTTCTTAACATTGTAAGAACTGAGTGAGATTCAAAAGGGAAAAAAGTTGTCATGTCAGGATTAATGAAGACTATTAAAATGAATTCAGATGGAAAAAAAAAAAGGATTTTGGTTTCTGTTTATTCAAATAAGTCATACTTTGGTTTTGCGCTTTTTTAAGGTAGCAAAACCAAAGCAGGTTCAACAGCTATAAGCATGTAGAAATATGCACACACAAATATTCATATCAAGTCTGAAGAAACACATCCCTGAAAAAACTATTCACCAAGAGGTAAATCTTGGACAATATTTACCTCTTGGGTCAATAAACCTTAATTTTCATCTCAGCATATGTTAAAACTTGTTTATTTTTTATTAAAATTCTCAGGGAATGGCCATTGTTGAAATAAAGTAAAACAGAACATATCTTGCAAAATAATAAAATAAAAATAGCAGAGCTTGTCCTTTCCTAAAATTTAATAAAAATTAAAAAATGAAGAGATGAATTTAGAGTTCAATAACTCTTCTTCAACAACTACAGCAAAGGAATATCTTGCTAAATTAAATAGAAATTCAGCATTCCCATTGCTTAGTAAAAACAATTTTGCATATGGATAATAAGACAGGATTATATTTACAAAAATCATTAGGGAAACATCATTTAACTGATGGTAGAGCTTTGTCTGCTTACTGTGGCCTCATCATGTGACCTTAATGTGACCTCGTTTAAACACCAATCCTGCAATTAAATCAGCTGGGAGGACCTTATATCCAATCAGCATTCCTCTCAGTTGCATGAAACTGCATGTGTCTTTTTGTGCAGATTAGATGGCAGGACCAAAGCTAAGGTATATGCCAGAAGATATGTAAAAGTTGCAAAGGAACTCCTCTTGACTTACTTACAGCTATATATACCTTGACAGCTTTTTGTTATCAAAAAAGTCCTGCTGAGTCTCATAAGTCTTTGATTCCATTCATTAAATGGGAGAAAAAAAAAAAGGGTAAATGACAGACCAAAAAATTTCCTAACACTAAATATTATGTTCTGAAATATTTGTCAAACCAAAGCTTTTTTGTTTGTGGCTGTTCTCAATCTGTCACTCATGTTACTGAGAAACCCAAATCTAATTTATCTTAATTTTCTATTTTTTCTCCTTGTTTTCCTAGATTATTGTTAACTACTGACTTTTTTTGTTTCCCCAAATAAGAACACAGCAACTTACATACACATATATGTATATTTTAATTAAGGATTTTAGCTTTGTAAAAATGTATTTCAGAGAACAGCATGTTCCAGTCATTTGTCACTAGTGTAGAGAATTCTTATTATGCAAAGCCAAACTGAATTTTGGTTGAATAGCTATGCGCTCTGGGGGAAAGTAAGATATTGAAATGATGCATGCAGCACATGACCCTGACTGAGCAGGAAACTGGACTTTCCTTTTTCAGATAAAGATATTGTAGATTGTAATTTGTTTAGCAACAGTTTGCTCACGAGCCTCATAAGACACATAAAGATCATTACTGAATAGTCCTTTACTCAGACTAACAAGAACAATCAGCAGTTTGACATAAAGATATACGTGATATAATATCAGTTTAGAAAGAATTAGGTTAAAGTCCTTTCTTAGAAATGCTCTGTTGATTAGAAACAGATTAACTGATATTAGTAATTATAAAAGACTTACAGAATAGTCACCCTCAGAACTGAAGCTTCTCATTATAAAGGAGGGCAGTCTTGCCATATGTGGCAGTGATTTTCAAGAAAAAATATGACATACTTCAGGGATTTGGATTGTTAGTTTATTCTTCATAAATATACGTGTTTGTTACTGAGTTCTTTTCATAATGTTTTTTTTACAAATTTTCAGGAAAACATATTCTCAAAAATAAACTTTGTATCTGATAGCTTAATATTTTAAATCCCATTTGCCATTTCCATATACTTAAATTCCTCTGAACATTTGCATTAAGTACTAACTGGTGACCTGGAATGCCCTCCTTTCTTCTGGTTTGGTTATATTTACGCTGTGTAGATTTCTTAACATCTATGGAAAATTATACACGAGCAAAAATGTATGAGCTACAGTAAACAAGTAGCATCAGGGAAGGGCTGAGCAGACTAAAGTTCAAGTCTGGAGTACAGAGAATAACCATTTATAATGATAACAGGGTTGTCATAACCTTTTGTCTCTACTTATTCATTGCCCTCCATAATAGAGAGGGTGATGTCCGCATCTTGCATCTCTCAATGTGCGAAGGGCCAGAAGAATCACACTAAATGCAAAATACTGTTAAACAAGGACCATTAACATCAATAAATATTTATAAGATTTAAATAAAAAAGAGTAGGCCAATATTTAGTTCCTTCCTCCTTCTTGCTTTTATTTTCTCTGAGAGTGTATCAGAAGACAAGGATGATCAACAGATACATTCTCAAAATGTGCAAAGTTTCATCAGTCTCTGGTCCTTCTTTCATATTCATTTCTTGCTTGTTTACCTTCTTAGAATCATAGAATCATAGAATAGTTTGGGTTGGAAGGGACCTTTAAAGGTCACCTAGTCCAATCCCCCTGCAATGAGCAGGGACATCTTCAACTAGACCAGGACCTGTATTGTCTGAAGGCAGAATTCAGAATATATGAGGCTGTTTATACTATGAACTTTTACATACGTATAAAGGTATTTCCATCTCTGAAAGTGTGCAGCACCCAAAAAGAAGTTGGAAAAATAGAAGTGTCTTTTTTCATACACTGTCTATATTATTTTTTAATATCTTGTCTTCTGTGTTTTGGTAGTTCTGCTTATGTCAGTCTTCATGTTTTGTGTCAAAAGATGAACTTGGTCTCAGGAACTGTCTCTGGAGTCTGCAGAGACTCTTCACTTGAAGAAATACAGAAACTTCTCTCCCTACAAATAGGGGAGTTTAGAACTCATGCTGGTAATTTCATATAGCCTCAGTTAGTTGTCCTAACTAGCAGACTGTTTCAGCATCTGTGCAAACAGAAGTCTTATAAGAACACTTGTTTTTATACTTTTCCTAATTTTCATTATGGACAATTGATTTTCACTGCCTTTCCATCTTCCCTTCCACAGACCATTCATTTCATCTACTTCTTCTTTGCTGACTGCTTTCTGGCATGTTTTCATTGCTTGGGATATTGGCCCACAGGTCCATTACTTTATTGGCTGTGATTTGGTGGAATGGTATGAGAGCTCATTTTACCTTTCTAGATTATGTTTGGCATTCTGGAGAACTTGCATCTTGCAGTCCATTGCTTGTTCCTACTTTTATCCAGCACATATACAAATTCCAATGAAAAACTTTCTGTAGTTCTGCTTTTTTACGCTGAAGGTGGTGAAACACTGGCACAGGTTGCCCAGAGAGATGGTGGATGCCCCATCCCTGGAAGTGTTCAAGGTCAGGTTGGACGGGGCTCTGAGCAACCTGATCTAGTTGAAGACGTCCCTGCCCACAGCAGGGGGATTGGACTAGGTGACCTTTAGAGGTCCCTTCCAACCCAAACTATTTTATGATTCTATGATTCTATGATTCTATGATTCTATGAATTTGCTCTTTGGTCCTACATAGAAGAGGTCCTGTTGGCTTCCAGTTGCTCACAGGTTAGAATAGAAATCCATCATTATCTAAACAGTGCATTATCAATAAGTTGTGCCAACAACTTCATGGCACTATGAACTATTTATCACAATTTTTATTCACTCAAAAAGCTGCAAGATAGACATCGTACAGATCAAAGATCTGAAAAGAAGATGAGTCCTGGAGAAAGTTCACAGGCAGAAGAGAACAGTATCCTTCATAAGGTCTTAAATGTCTTTTATAGTTGTTGGGTACACAACTAACTACCCGGTGAATTTGACCTCTATGGCCTCTGCTGACTGATTTTCTTTTACAGCAGGGGGTTCAGATTAGCTGTCCATCAGTGCCCTGCCAGTTCAGCCTGATCACATAATGTATCCCAACCAGAAGCTGACTTCTTAGTCTTAGTGAATCGACTTTTTAGCGGGTTCAGTTACACATGATGAAACAAAATGGAAACATATCCAGATAAAAACACTCTTAGAAATGTATAAGCATTTAAAACAGCTGTACCTGTATAATACATCTCCTCCTTCTTCTCATCTCCCTATACTGCCTGTCATTATGGATCTGACTGCATTGCTTCCCTTATTGTTTTTGATTTTTATTAATTAACCCATGCTTCTACTATGATTTTCAGACAAGTGTCTAAAAATGATATTTATTTATACCAATAATTTTACACTAGCATGATTGTTAATGCCTGTTTTGCAGTGAACTTAGAGCTCACGCTGTAAGCCAGGGAAATAATAATAACAAGTGAAATCTCAATTTATTCTTTGAAAGAACTGCAGAATAAATAATGCCTCTGAAACATTCCCCAAGGTGCACACGCCTAGTGTCAGAAACATGGGCACCTCATAACATGACTGTTGTGAAGTGAAGGGTGTAAAAGCTTTACCTGCTTGTTTGCTCAGGGCAAGATAGATACTTAAATCTCTGTATCTAATCAGTCCTCATCTGGTTGGAAAAGCTTGTCTGGAGTTTTTTTTCCTCCTTTTCTCCAGTGCTAACACTCATCTTTGCTATATATGACGAACATTAGTAAATTGAAAGCAAAGCCTTACTCCTCAAAAGTCTGAAAATTGTTTAAGCTTAGTAACAATGATATCTGTCATCATAAATTCCAACTCCAAAAAGTGTGGAATTATGAGCAATTGATGGCTTGATTTTCTGACTTGAACAAAGGAGCAGGGAATGCCAGTCTTATGTTGCATTGTGGCTAAAGTCCAGTTTAAATGGAAGATAGGAGCTTAATTTTTGAAATATATTCCTTTTATAGGAAATATTAGGATTAATGCAGACTTGCTGAAATTCATAATGCAAGTTAAATCATCACTTATCTTTTGGATAAATCTTTTTTGATTCTGTTGCAAGGAAAAAATATAAGTGGAGAAGGGTCAAACCCAAAACCTTTCCTACTTCTTAACTTGCATAATGAAATTATGACTTGAATCTTCTGACATATTTTAACTCATAAATTTTGTACTACAAGATTTGTTAGGTGACCTCTTTTCAATTTATTTTTATATGTGTATAGATACATGTACATAAGCATTTCTTTAAAAAAAAAATATTTTCCAACTAAACCATGTAAAAATTCTACAAGAAAGGAAACACAATATTTTCAGAGATAGTCAATAGTGTTGTTTTTAAAACACTTCACATGTCTACTTCATGTATATCTATATATATATCTACTATATATACGCAGCACTATAGACATGCTAGTGAAACCCTTACACAGGTAAAACTGCCATCAAATGAGTAAGTTTGAAAGATACATAAGAAACATATTCTTACCACCTCACCATCCAACAGAGAGCATTTCTCTGGGACTAGTGTAGTTCTGTTGTATTTGTTTTCATTTTCTTCTAAAACAATATGACTGGATCTAATTTTTTTTTTTTCATTGTTATGAATCATTGTGGGAGGAGTCAAAAGATGTGGGAGCACTTCTCAGTGCTGGAAGTGATCTTCAGTATGGTCCTGCCTACCAACTTTACCCAATTTACTTTTCTTATTTCTGTCTGTCTCATCTGTATTGACAGCAGGATACCTATGGCATTCATTGTCCTTTCCTATGTGTCAATACAAAGCTAACACAGCTGGACTTTAAGAAGACTGTGTGGCTTGGATAAAGAGCTTTAGTTAAAGGAAAAAAAAGTGAACTGTCAAAATGAGTCATTCCTAAAAAGGCAAAGAGACTTTTTCTTTTTTCTAAAGTGTTGCATTGAAGAACAATCTCTTGTTTTGAAAAAGGGATGCATACAGGTGAGTTTGAGCCTGGGATATGGTGGTGTACTGGATCTGGCTGGGATGAAGTTAATTTTCTTCATAGCAGCTTGTATGGTGCTGTACTTTGGATTTGTGATTAAAGCAGTGTTGATAACACACTGGTGTTTTGGTTATTACTGAGCAGTTCTTGCATAGCATAGAGGCTTTCTCTCTTTTTCCCACACTGCACCCTGCACAGTATGGAGTGAAGGTGTACAAGAAATCGGGGACAGCTGACTGGAATTGACCAAAGGGATATTCTACACCACAGGGCATCATGTTCAGCAATAAGGCCTTGGGGAAATGAGGAGGAAGGGGGAACCATTTGTGGATACGGCATTTGTCTTCCCAAGTAACCGATAAGAAGACATGCTCAGGACCTCCTAACGTGGAAGTGGCTGGACATCTGCCTGCTCATGCAAAGTAATGAACAAATTCCTTATTTTTCTTTGCTTGCACGCATAGCTTTGCTTCACCTGTTAAATTGTCTTTATCTCAATCCAAATGTTCTTGCTTTTGCTTTTCTGATTCTCTCCCCCCTCCCACTGAAGGGGAGGGTGAGAGAGGAACTGGGTGGATTCTTAGTTGCTGACCAGGGCCAACCCACCACAAGTGGCCAGTATATATTTTTTTTATATATATATATATTTATATATATTTAATCAAGTTCCAATTCTATGGATGTAAGCATAACGTTAGTATAAATCAAGGTCCTTTCAATTACAGCATTTCTTATCCTTGCTTGAAATAGCCTTACTCACTTTATTTGTTCCCAAATATCCTTTGCTCTCCTGCAAAATACCAAAATGTTTTGTGTAAAGAAAAAAACATAAATAGAAACCTCTTTCACAGAGAATCAAGTTTGGTGTTTCAGTCAGACTATTATTCAAGAGTTTGTTTCATCCCTGTTAACTGAATGTAGCCTGTACTAGCGTTGATAGGACATGTCAAGATCTGCATAAGATTTTTTCTCTTTGTGCCATCAGGTCCTACATGCCACCTTCCTCCTTTAGCCTGGCAATGTGTACTAATATGATCCTTAGGGCAGTACTGACATTGCTTGTCAGGAGCCTGCACATCCTTATCTTACAGTCTCACAAACAGAAGGGATATTCATAGAATCATAGAATCATTGAGGTTGGAAAAGACCCCTAAGGTCATCGAGTCCAACCGTCAACCCAACACCACCATGCCCACTAAACCATGTCCCTAAGCGCCTCGTCTACACGTCTTTTAAATACCTCCAGGGATGGGGACTCAACCACTTCCCTGGGCAGCCTCTTCCAATGTTTAACCACTCTTTCAGTAAAGACATTTTTCCTTACATCCAATCTAAACCTCCCCTGGTGCAACTTGAGGCCATTTCCTCTCGTCTTATCGCTAGTTACTTCGAAGAAAAGACCAACACCCACCTCGCTACAACCTCCTTTCCAGTAGTTGTAGGGAGCGATGAGGTCTCCCCTCAGCCTCCTTTTCTCCAGGCTAAACAGTCCCAGTTCCCTCAGCCGCTCCTCACAAGACTTGTTCTCCAGACCCATCACCAGCCTCGTTGCCCTTCTCTGGACACGCTCCAGCACCTCAACGTCCTTCTTGTAGTGAGGGGCCCAAAACTGAACACAGTATTCGAGGTGCGGCCTCACCAGTGCCGAGGACAGGGGCACAATCACTTCCCTACTCCTGCTGGCCACACTAGTTCTGATACAGGCCAGGATGCCATTGGCCTTCTTGGCCACCTGGGCACACTGCCGGCTCATGTTCAGCCGGCTGTCGACCAGCATCCCCAGGTCCTTCTCTGCTGGGCAGCTTTCCAGCCACTCTTCCCCAAGCCTGTAGCGCTGCATGGGGTTGTTGTGGCCAAAGTGCAGGACCCGGCACTTGTCCTTGTTGAACCTCATACAGTTGGCCTGGGCCCATCGATCCAGCCTGTCCAGGTCCCTCTGCAGAGCCTTCCTACCCTCGAGCAGATCAACACTGCCACCCAACTTGGTGTCGTCTGCAAACTTCCTGAGGGTGCACTCAATCCCCTCATCCAGATCATCAATAAAGATATTGAACAAGACCGGCCCCAAAACTGAGCCCTGGGGAACACCGCTCGTGACCGGCCGCCAACTGGATGTAATTCCATTCACCACAACTCTCTGGGCCCGGCCATCCAGCCAGTTTTTGACCCAGCGCAGAGTCCCCCTGTCTAAGCCGTGAGCCGCCAGCTTCTCGAGGAGAATGCTGTGGGAGACGGTGTCAAAGGCCTTGCTGAAGTCCAGGTAGACCACATCCACAGCCTTTCCCTCATCCACTAGGCGGGTCACCTGGTCATAGAAGGAGATCAGGTTGGTCAAGCAGGACCTGCCTTTCATGAATCCGTGCTGGCTAGGCCTGATCCCCTGGTTGTCCCGCTCATGCCTTGTGAGCGCCCTCAAGATGAACCGCTCCATCATCTTCCCCGGCACCGAGGTCAGGCTGACAGGCCTGTAGTTCCCCGCATCCTCCTTCCGGCCCTTCCTGTAGATGGGCGTCACATTGGCAAGCCTCCAGTAGTCCGGGACCTCCCCCGTTAACCAGGACCGCTGATAAATGATGGAGAGCGGCTTGGCGAGCTCCTCCACCAGCTCCCTCAACACTCTCGGGTGGATCCCATCCGGCCCCATAGACTTGTGAGCATCCAGGTGGCGTAGCAGGTCATTGACTGCTTCCTCTTGGATTATGGGGGGTTCATCCTGCTCGCCATCCCTGTCTTCCAGCTCGGGGGGCTGAGTACCCTGAGGATAACTGGTCTGCCTGTTAAAGACTGAGGCAAAGAAGGCATTGAGTACCTCAGCCTTCTCCTCATCCTCAGTGACAATGTTCCCCCTTGCATCCAATAAAGGATGGAGATTCTCCTTGGCTCTCTTCTTCTCATTAATATATTTGTAAAAGCTTCTTTTGTTGTCTTTAACGACAGCGGCCAGATTGCGTTCTAGCTGGGCTTTTGCCTTTCTCATTTCTTCTCTGCACGACCTAACGAGATCCCTGTACTCTTCTTGAGTCGCCTGCCCCTTCTTCCACAAGCGGTAAACTCTCCTTTTTTTCCTGAGTCCCAGCAAGAGCTCCCCGTTCAGCCAGGCCGGTCGTCTTCCCCGCCCATTCTTCTTACGGCGTACAGGGACAGCCTGCTCCTGCGCCTTTAAGACTTCCTACTTGAAGATCGTCCAGCCTTCCTGGACCCCTTTGCCCTTCAGGACCGTCTCCCACGGGACTCTCTCAACCAACGTCCTGAACAGGCCAAAGTCTGCCCTCCAGAAGCCCATGCTTGTGGTTTTGCTGCCCCCCCTCCTTACTTCACCAAGAAGCGAGAATTCTATCATTTCATGGTCGCTAAGCCCAAGACGGCCTCCGACCACCACATCTCCCACCAGTCCTTCTCTGTTTGTAAACAGCAGGTCGAGCGAGGCACCTCCCCTGGTCGGCTCACTTACCAGCTGTGTCAGGAAGTTGTCTTCCACACACTCCAGGAACCTCCTAGACTGCTTCCTCTCTGCCGTGTTGTATTTCCAGCAGACGTCCGGGAAGTTGAAGTCCCCCACGAGAACAAGGGCTAGCGATTGAGAGACTTCTGCCAGCCGCTTATAGAACGCTTCATCCGCCCCTTCATCCTGGTTGGGTGGTCTATAACAGACTCCCAGCAGGATATCTGCCTCGTTGGCCTTCCCCCTCATCTTTACCCATAAACACTCAATCTTATCATCGTCACAATCGTTGAGCTCTATACAATCGAAACACTCCCTAACATACAGGGCCACCCCACCGCCTCTCCTTCCTCGCCTGTCCCTTCTGAAGAGTCTATAGCCATCCATTGCAGCACTCCAGTCATGAGAGTCACCCCACCATGTTTCTGTGAGGGCGACTAAGTCATATCTCTCCCGCTGCACAATGGCTTCCAGCTCCTCCTGCTTGCCGCCCATGCTGCGTGCATTGGTGTAGATGCACTTGAGCTGGGCTATCGATTTCGCCCCCGGCATCGGCACGCCATCCTTAGGCTCATCTCTAGCAAGCCTGGTTTTATCCCCTTCCCCCTTTGAACCTAGTTTAAAGCCCTCTCAATGAGCCCTGCCAATTCATGAGCCATGATCCTTTTTCCCTTGTGAGACAGCTGAACTCCGTCTGTCACCAGCAGGCCCGGTGCCATGTAAACCTCCCCATGATCAAAAAAGCCAAAATTCCTCCAATGGCACCAGCCCCTGAGCCACATGTTGATCAGGTGTGTTTTCCTGCTCCTTTCAGTATCCTTCCCTGCCACTGTAGGGATTGAGGAAAACACTACCTGTGCTCCCGATCCTTGAACCAGTCGCCCCAGTGCCCTGAAGTCCCTTTTGATCGCTGCAGGACTTCTCTCTGCAACCTCATCACTGCCAGCCTGTATAACCAGCAGCGGGTAGTAATCAGAAGGCCGTATCAAACCAGGGAGCTTCCTAGTGATGTCTCTGACCCGGGCCCCAGGGAGGCAGCAGACTTCCCTGTGGGACGGGTCCGGTCGGCATATCGGGCCCTCTGTTCCCCTCAGAAGGGAATCGCCTACGACAATTACCCTCCTTTTTTTCTTAGCAGCGGCAGTCATAATGCGTGGGGCTGACTGCCTCACCCTAGGCGACCCCCCGGATGGACCTTCGTCTACATCCTCGCTTGCCTCGCCCTCAAGTTCCAGGGCCCCATATCTGTTGTGTAAAGGCAACCGGGAAGGTGAGGGAGGCCGGGCGGGGGTTTGCCTGGCTTGCCGAGCAGGGACCCGTTTCCATCCCCCCCCGTCGCTTAGGTCCCCTCTTTCTACCTGGTGGCAAGAAGGTAGGGGATCCTCTGCTTCTCGCGGAGCCTCCTTCTGCTGCCTCTGCCTCAGGGACGGTAGGGTGCAGCTCCACCAATCTATCTCCCTCTCACACTCCCGGATACTCCTCAACCTTTCCACCTCCTCCTTCAGCTCTGCCACCAGGCTGAGCAGATCATCCACCTGGTCACACCGCACACAGGTGGTGTCTCTGCCGCCCTCCGGTACAGCTGACAGGCTCAGGCACTCCCTGCAGCCAGAGACCTGGACAGCTGTATGCTTGCGTGTGAGCTCTGTCTGGGTCGCCACATTCCTTCTGGCGACGGCTTTTGGCCGAGTGGAAACCATAGCCGGTCCTCTTCTCGGAAGCCTACGATTACCAATTGAGTTGGCCTCTGGAGCCGGCAGTGGGGCTGTGCCTTGCCCGCTCGCCTTCCCTGCACGCCCTGCCTGTGCGAACTGCCGCGCCGCGCCACGCCCTTCTGACACGCCACGTCCTGTTTGCCCGCCCTGTTCGCCGCGCTCCGGGTCGCTCGCGCTCCCTGGGCGCTGCTCTTCTAAGTGAGGGGGTTTGGCTGCCGCCCCTCTTGTCCCCGCCCATGCTGAGTCAGAGCTGCCGCTCGTCAGGAACGCCCTCCTCCGGCTCGGGGAATGGGGGGGCTGGGGCTCCCTCTCGCTCCCTGCGCTTTTGCTTTTCGCGGGTTTGGCCGCGGTTTTGCCGCTTCAGGAAGGGTCCCCCGTCACGATCCTCCGCTCCGGAGCCCTTCGCCTCGGTGGCTTCGCTGAAATGGCGGGTACAGTGGGTTTTTAAACTGCCGCCGCCCCTTTTGTCCCCGCCCACGCTGTCAGAGCACACCCTGTTTCCTACTTGGAAGGAGGAGTTATAAGCAACTATCTTAAGGAGTGGGACTGCAGGCTAGTTTTCTCAAGTGGTGTAGAAGCCCCTTTCTTTAATACTAAATGAAGTACTAGATGCAAAAGTTTACAAATCAGTCTGGAGATCCCCATTTTTTGTTGTCTAGCTCTAAATTTCTACAAGCTGAACTTGCCTTTTTTGGTTCATATACTTGTCCCCTGGTACTTTTTGCAAAAGATAGGTACTGAGTCTTAAACCTAAAGAATATGAATGGGTCCTTCAATCATTGTTCAATTTTGTTTAAGTTTTTGAGAACTTTCATGAATGTTTACATTTTGAAATGCTTTTTTTTTCTTATTTAGAAGTCAGAAAATGTTTGCCTGAAGATTTAAAAATAACACATTTAAAATATTACTTCTATAGTCTCTGTCTGCAAGGTTTCTGTATTTCAAATATGTAAATAAAAAAAACCTTCAGGAACATGAAGAATCCCTTCACTGTCTCTAATGTGTTTGGTTTTTTGTTTTTGTTGGGTTTTTGTTGGGGTTTTTGTTGCTTTTGTTTTGTTTTGTTTTTCTCTGAAATATGTTTAGGTGCCTAACTCTTGTGCTGGATCTGGTCTTCTGTTTATTGTAAAGTTTGTTGAAGTCCAGGACTTTTTGAAAAACAAAACAAAAAACTAAGAAGGTTTTTTTTTATATATATATATATTTAATAATCACTGAAAGAGATACATCTGAATGTGTGTGCTTTTACCAATCTCTTGTGTTTTGTGGTTTTTTTACAAAATAGTTCATTTAAAAAAAAAAATTTCTATAAATCAAATTACAGTAGTCTGCATTATGACAAATGAAAAGGAAATGTTGTAACAATGGCAGTACCATAGAATTTCAAGTAAAATAAATTGTTACTTTTTCAGTGAGATAAATTTTATAAAAATATGTCATTTTTCTAACTTTCAAAGCTCAGTTTTGAAATCAAAACCTTGCTTATTTGCCCTACACCCAGAGATGCTACTATTTAAAAAAAGTTCATTAGTTATTACTATAACAGTATCAGGAAGCTGGTTTCCAGAAGTGAAAAAAAAAAACCAAACCAAAACTAAAAATGCCACTCTGCTATAAACTGCATTTTTAAAAGTGACTTTTTTCTTTGGCCTATATTTCTTAACACAGCAACATTTCTTCCTGTTCATCTTTAAAAACATCTTAATTGCTTTCATTCCATTAAAACATAGCACAAAATTCAGAGGAGTAAACATGCATACACACACACAGATAAGATACTGTTATCTCTCTTTTAAAAATTTACATTAATATCTGGTAGCTCATTACTGTCAGAAGGGCATCTGCTGGAAATGAACTCATTCTGAAAATATATAAAGACAGAAGACACCCCTATATTGTCTTAAAAGGATCTTTAGGTCTCATTCTAATTCTTGTGATCTGTAAAATCTGACATGTAAGAATAAGCACCATAGACATTTGTAGACTATGAATAGCTCGCAGTCACATTAATAACTTCTGGAATATTGCAAATAATTTACATTCTTAAGGTATGAAAGTGGTTTCAATTTTATACAAATCTGCACTGGGCAATAGTATTTGAACAGTACTGCATCTGTGGACATCTCAGATGGGGGTCTCAGAAGCATTGGGCAAGACACATAATGTTGGAACAATTTTGACTTGTCTATTATTCTAATGAAAGTCAGGGAAATATCCATGCACAATCCAATAAGCTTTATAATAGCCCATGAAAACTTCATGACATCCACTATGGTTGTGGTATCCTAACTGATGTTTCTTTCATGTCATGTTTTTTGATCTGAGTGATAGTTAACTTTATTATTATATTTCCTGTTGCTTACAATAAACCAAGTCCTTCAAAGAGGTGTCTTCAACTTACATTGACCTCAAGGAAATAATTCAATATCTTGCAGACTGGTATGTTTTCTTATAAACACAAAGATGATTACTGTCTGTTTGCTCTCTTTTCCAAATACTATGCTGGCTTTAACACCTAGCATCTTCTGTTAGAATTTTGTGTCTAGGACTTAATGTCTCTGTCCTTTGTAATAAAACATCCTCTTTCTTTTTTTTTTTTTTTTTTTTTTTTGCAATTCCCAAAGTGAAGCTGAGACGTATTGGAAGGAGAAGAATGATTTTGATCGATGCATACAAGTGGATGTCCAGAGGCATCATGCTCTGGATCAAACAAGATAATGGTTTCTGTGTGACCCTGGTTAGATCACTTCTGTGGGCATGCAAGTCTGGCATTAAATCACAAGAAGAACACTGGCAAGCTGGAAAAAAAATTAGATTAAGTGGAGAAAAAAACTATTTAAAAGTTTTCTACAGAGACACAAGTGAAGATGGATTGTTCAGTGCTGTTGGAAATGGTGCAAAGTTTTCTATAATAGAATAAAATGGAAAAACATTAATTTTGGGCTAAACATTAAACTTTTCATAACAGTCTGTTAAACTAATGGAGGTCTTATATTGAATTGTTTTAGTAGGACTCATTAAAAACAGCTCAGAATCTGGTGTAAATAAATGTTTTCTGTCTAGCAAATCTATCAGTTGAGAGGATTATATATAGAGAGCTATATTATTATTTTATAATTATATGTTTAGAAGAAATTTTGAAGTACCTTTTTATGTTGTATTTTTTGGCACAAAAATATAATGAATAGGTTACTGTTGTCCATCATTATGACTGAAAAGGAATATTTAGTTGAAAACTTTACTAAAATATAATTACTTTAAAATCTAGGCATGTATAGCAGGTGACATGCACTATTGTAATTTTAGAGTGATGGTTTAATAACAAAGACAGCAAAAAGCCTTTCCTGCTATAGGCAAATAGCCTATGAAAGAATGCAGAAATCTAACTTGACTTCTCAGTCACATCATAATTAGTTAATTTATGTTCTTTTTTTATTTTTAAGCTCTTTCATGCTTCCACTTGAATTATAACTTTCATGCTTCCACTCAAATTTATAACTTTAGGGTGGGTCTACTATTAATGTGGATCTACTATGCTGTAAATGCTTGCTTTAAACCTTTAGATGTCAAGAGGATGATGCTTAGTTTCCTTCAAGGTGGATCAAAGAGTCCAAAAGCTCTCTGGGGCTGTTAGGGCTTCTAATTACAGGATGTGAATCAATTAAAAATTTCCCCTTGAACATACCAGCTATCTGTAATATTCAGGTTCAGATTACTGTCTTCAGTATTGCTTATTTTTAGACCCGGAGTAATACTGGATTAAAGTCTGGAATGAGAGGACTGAGAGTCTACTGTGGATCTGCTTGTAGACCCCATAGAGGGTGAAGAGATTGGTGACCCTGTAGCTCTATCAGAGGTGTGAAACAACCAGACCTTTCGGTACACTATATGACATCATTTTAGCAGCACTGCGTATTGATCTGCAAAGCATAGTATTGGTTCAAATAAAGGGGAATTCTGTGCTGTGACCAAGGGAGTGTGGGAAGGACTTGTTGCTATGTCATTTGCATTTTTCAAACTCAATCAATTCATTGAACCTGACAAATTCTAAAGATTTTTTCTTAAAGGGAAAAAAAATCCTGCAGCATGCATAACAACCTGTAATATCTCAAGTTTTGAATCAGTTTCAAGATACTTTCAGTTGCAATAACTCTGACAAAGTCATTCTTATTAGTCATAATAATGTTTTAGTGAATGACAGACACATTTTGGGAGATTCATGCGATGTCTCTCTATGTGTTATCCCTGAAATTAAAACAACATGAAACAAAGCAAAATTGGAAAAACAGAGTTAAAAGTAACTGCATAAAAAAAATAAAAGTGAAAAATAAAAAGGGAAATGTTGTCTAATTCATATTTCTTATACATGTTCCACAGAGACTTCTTGACTACTGAGGCTCCCGTTCTGTAGTGGTCTTCAATAAAAGCATTTATGTACAGTGCATTGGTAAGACTGTCTACACACAGTTCACTTATAGAGAAGGATAAAAATATAACTTATAACAATGTGTTAATTTTTTCTTGTATAAATTTTATACCTAGCCTAGCATCCTGTTTCTGGCAATGGCCATATAAGGCCAGTTCCCAGGGAAAGGTTTGGGTTGGAAGGGACCGTAAAGATCATCCAGTTCCAACCCCCCTGCTGTGGGCAGGGACATCTTCAACTAGATCAGGTTGCTGAAAGCCCCATCCAACCTGACCTTGAACACTTCCAGGGATGGGGCATCCACAACTTCTCTGGGCAGCCTGGTCCAGTGTCTCTCCACCCTCACAGTAAAGAATTTATTCCTAATATATAATCTAAATCTACCCTCTTTCAGTTTAAAACATTTACCCCTTTTCCTATCGCTACACTCCCTGATAAAGAGTCCTTCCCTATCTTTCCTGTAGGCCCCTTTTAGGTACTGGAAGGCTGCTATAAGGTGTCCCCAGAGCCTTCTCTTCTCTACACTAAAGAACCCCAACCCTCTTAGCCTGTCCTCATAGGGGAGGTGCTCCAGCCCCATGATCATCTTCATGGCCCTCCTCTGGACCCACTCGAGCAGGTCCATGTCTTTCTTGTGCTGGGGGCCCCAGAGCTGAACACAGTACTTCAGGCAGGGTCTCACAAGAGCGGAGTAGAGGGGCAGAATCACCTCCCTTGACCTGCTGGCCACGCTTCTTTTGATGCAGTCCAGGATGCGATTAGCGATTGTTTTTCTGGGCTGCTAGCACACATTGCTGGCTCATGTCCAGCTTTTCATCCACCAGTACCCCCAAGTCCTTCTCCGCAGGGCTGCTCTCAATCCCTTCATCCCCCAGCCTGTATCTATGTTTGGGATTGCCCCGACCCAGATGCAGGACCTTGCACTTGGTCTTGTTAAACCTCATGAGATTCACATGGGCCCACCTCTCTAGCCTGTCATGGTCCCTCTGGATGGCATCCCTTCCCTCTAGAGTATCATCACACCACTCATCTTGGTGTCATGCGCAAACTTGCTGAGGCTGCACTCAATCCCACTGTCTGTGTCCCCGACAAAGATGTAAATAATACTGATCCCAATATGGACCCCTGAAGGACACCACTTGTCACCGGGACATTGAGCCATTGAACACAACTTTTTGAGTGCGACCATCCAGTCAATTCCTTATCCACCAAGTTGTCCACCCATCAAATCCACATCTCTCCATTTTAGAGACATAGTTGTTGTGTGGGACAGTATCAAATGATTTGCACAAGTCCAGGTAGATGACGTTAGTTGCTCTTCCCTTATCCACCAATGCTGTCACCTCATCATAGAAGGCCACCAAATTTGTCAGGCATGATTTTCCCTTAGCGAAGCCATGTTGGTTGTCACTAATGACCTCCTTACTTTCCATGTGCCTTAGAACAGTTTCCAGGAGAATCTGCTCCATGGTCTTGCTAGCACAGAGGTGGAACTGACTGACCTGTAGTTCCCCGGGTCTTCCATTATTCCCTTTTTAAAAACGGGGGTTGTGTTTCCCCTTTTCCAGTCAGTGGGAACTTCACCAGTCTCCCACAATTTTTAAAATATAATGGATAGTGACTTAGTGACTTCATCTGCCAGTTCCCTCAGGACCCTTGGATATATTTCATCAGGTCCCATGGACTTGTGCACATGCAGGTTCCTTAGATGGTCTTGAACCTGCCTGATCTTCTCCTACGGTGGGCAGTACTTCATTCTCCCAGTCCCTGCCTTTTGATTCTGTAAATTGGGCAGTGTGGCTAGAACACTTGCCTGTGAAGACCAAGGCTAAAAAATTGTTGAGTACCTCAACCTTCTCCATGTCAGCTGTAGCCAGGTCTCCTGTTTCACTCATCAAGGTGGGTACAGTTTCCTTCATCTTCCTTTATTGTCCTATGTACCTGAAGAAACCCTTCTTGTTATTTTTCACATCCCTAGCCAAGTTCAGCTCCAGCTGATCCTTGGCTTTCCTGATCCCCTCCCTGCACTCTCGGGCCATATCCTTATAATCTTCCTAGGATGCATAACCCTGCCTCCACTGCCTATGCATTTTGGTTTTGTGTTTTATTTTGGCTGGGAGGTCTTGACTTAGCTAAGCTGGCCTCCTGCCTCCCCTGCCTGACTTCTTACACATCGCAATTGAGAGCTCTTGTGCCCTAAGAAAAATGTCTTTAAATATCTCCCAGCTCTCATTCACTCTTTTGCCTCTGAGGGCAGTTTCCCAAGGGATCCCATGCACTAGCACCCTAAATAGCTGAAAGTTTGCTTTTCTGAGGTTTAGGGTCCTGACTCTACTGTTGAAGAGTATCCTAAGTTTTACTGAATCTTTAGGTTGTGAAATAATCGACTATAAGAATATTTTGATTCCAATAAGTTAGCTCCTATGGTAGTGTTATGTATAGGTTGCTGTCTTACTTATTGTTTGAGGCTGTGTAACTTGAAGTCCCTATTCCCTATTCTCTGGACTCTCTAGACCTTAAACAGAGCCCCTAGGTTCTATTGTATATGGGACGAGTTATTTGACAACGTGGCAAGGTAAATATCTAGCTGGCCAACTTGGCAACAAAACCTACTTTTAAGGTGTCCTGAAGTGAACTGCCTTCATTATAATACTAAAAAACACACCCACAGGTCAAGAAGACCCTTGCCCAGATGAAGACCCTTCCCCTGCGCAAGCCTAGTAACAGAAGAGAATGACATAACCGATATTATAATTATATGTAAATCACTAACCAATCATTGTAACTGGGAGTGTACTACCTTATAATTTTTGTGTATAAATGTAATGGTGAACTAGCCATAGGTGTGCTTGATTTGTGGAAATTCCACCTTGCACCTGGCGCCGCAATAAAGAATGCCTGCTTTCTAAAACTCCAAATTGAGTCTTAGAGAGTTCATCATCATTTACGGTAACAGTTTTGGCACCCCAGATGGGACACTGTTCTTGAGCCTCGATGGATCCTGGGATCGCAAAACCTCAGCTGGCACCGAGGGATTCTCGGAGAGGATTTTCCGATCCCCGGACCAAAGAGCCCCTGAGCAAAGAACATTATTTGTGAGTATTAAGGCATTCTTTTGGAAACTTTAAGTTGGAACCCGGGAAGGGGGTTGGAGTCCCCCGTTTGGGAAGGGGGTTATAGTCCCCATTTGGCGGGGTCAGAGACCCTGCAAGCCTGCCTGTAAGGCGCAGTGAAAGCTACACAGGGTTAGGGCTAAGAGGGTACCCGTTTAGCAGTCAGAAGCTTAGGCGTCTGCCCATAAGTCATAAGCGAAAGCTATTGCTGGGTTGGACATTTGGAGGGGTTGGAATCCCCATTTGGAATTTTGAGGGGTTGGAATCCCCGTTTGGAAACTCTACCTGTTACCTTTGAATTCTACCTGTTACCTTTGAACTCTACCTGCTATCTTTGAATATTTTGTTGGGATGGCATCAGGATTTGTAAAACTGTTTAAGAGTAAGAGTGCTGGGAATTTATCAACAGATGAAAAGATACCAAAAACCTCACCATTGGGATGTTAGTTAGCACATTGGAGTGATTTACATGATGATTTGCACAAGAGCCAGATGATTGAGTATTGTAACCATTGGTGGCCTTTGTATGTTTTGGAGGATCAGGAAAAATGGCCAAAGAATGGAACTTTGAGTTACAGTACTATCTTGCAGTTAATGTTGTTCTGTAGAAGAGAAGGCAAATGGAATACTTTTATTTGAGGCAGCGAGTGGATTGGCAGAATGAATGTAAGTTAATTAGTCGAGATACTTTGGTAATGGCATTAACTTCGGAGAATAAGAAAACAAAAGAGTTGTTGTTTGGCTTGTGATATGGATTGTGATATTGGAAAGAGGTGCATTAGGTGTACAGTACCAAAAGAGGATGAAATGGAGTTAGAACTAGAAGTAGCACCCCTGCAGGAGGGACGGAATTTCCCTCCCTCATGTATAAGGGAAAGAAGTGTTGAAACAGAATGGGATAGTAGTGGAATAGGGGAGGAGATCGAAGAAGTAGTGGTTATACTGTATGGAATAAAGCATGCAATGCCAAGAGCTCTGAATTGGTCTAAATTATATGAAGTAAAACAAGACAAAAATAAACCTTTGTTCTTAGAAAAATTAAAGGAAACTGCTAGAAAATATACTGATTTAAAATTGGAAACGGAGACAAAACAACAACAATTGGCTTTGATTTTTATGGGACAATCAGCATCCGATATAAAAAGGAAACTCCAAAAGTTAGAGGGAAAGGATTCCAGAAATTTAAATAAAATGCTCGAAGTAGCATGGAAAGTTATAATGGTTATAATTAAGCTGGGAGATGATAAAGTTGAATTTTTAGTAGATACAGGTGCAACATATTCTGTTTTGAACACTTGCAAAGGCAAATTGGGAAATAAAATGGCTAATATAATTGGAGCGACTGGGAAGCAGGAAAACAGGCCATTCCTTCAACCCCTAGATTTGAAATTTGGAAATATTGTCCAAATTAAATGCTCAAATAGTGTTTGAAGAAGGAGAAATTCTTTTAAAAATACGAGAATCAAAGACAGGGGAAATATTGATGGTAACTCAAAAACAGCACAACCTGTAAAAATAGAATTAAAAGAACAGGTAAAACCAGTGAGAATCAAGCAATATCTAATTAACCCAAAGGTTAGACAAAGAATCAAGAAATTGATTGATAAATTTTTAAAGTTTGGAATTTTTGAAGAATGTGAGTTGGAATATAATATCCCAATTTTACTAATAAAAAAACCCAACCAACCAAACAAAAAACCCCTTCAGGTGAACATAGATTAGTTCAGGATTTAAGGGCTATAAATCAAATAGTTAAATCCTGCAGTTGTAAATCCATATATATTTTTTTTTAACAGCATTAAGAGAGGTTTATCAGTGGCTTACAGTGCTTGATTTAAAGGATGCTTTATTTTGTATACCTCTGGAGAAGGAAAGACAAAAGTTGTTTGTTTTTGAGTGGGAAAATCCACAAACAGGACCAAAAGACACAATTAACATGGACAAGACTGCCCTAAGGATTCAAGAAGAGTCCAACGATCTTCGGTAATCGGTTGGCAAAAGATCTGGAATGGTGGAAACAATGATACAGAACCTAAACCTGCACATTTGCTTCTACAATACGTGGATGACATCTTGATTGCTACAGAAGAAAGACTGACCTGCATCAAGGTAACAATAGACCTTTTAAACTTTCTTGGACTGAATGGGTACAAAGTTTCTAGGAATAAGGCTCAGATAACAAGCCGAACTGTAATGTATCTGGGCTTTGAGATTTCGAAAGGGCAACGACAGTTGGGAACAGACCGTAAGGAAGCAGTTTGTAGTACTCCCGAACCTAGAAATGTTCATGAATTAAGAGCATTTCTGGGAATGGCTGAATGGTGTCGCCTTTGGATAATGAATTACGGTCTGATAGCAAAGCCGCTTTATGAAGCCCAAAAGGTTGTACCGTTTGTGTGGGGCCCAGAACAGCAAAAAGACTTCCTGAACTTAAAACAGGCTTTAATGACTGCACCAGCATTGGGACTTCCAGATCTAACTAAAGATTTTCAGTTATTTGTTCATGAAAGGCAACATCTTGCCCTCGGGGTGCTGACTCAGAAAATGGGAAGCTCGAAAAGACCGGTTGGGTATTTCTCCAAACAACTGGACACTGTAAGTAAAGGTTGGCCTACATGTCTCCGAGCAGTCGCCGCTACAGTGATGTTAATATAAGAAGCCCGGAAATTAACTTTGGGAAGGACAATAACAGTATATGTGCCACACATGGTAATCACTATTTTAGAACAAAAGGGGGGCCATTGGTTATCCCCTAGCAGAATGATGAAATACCAAGTGGCTTTGACGAAACAAGATGATGTCGTTTTGAAAACTACTAGCTTAATTAATCCCTCAGTCTTTTTGAACTCCGTGCAGGAAGAAGGACAAATAGAACATGACTGTTTGGTGACCATTGAACATGTTTATTCCAGTCGAGAAGACTTAAAGGATAGACCGCTGGAGGATCCTGATTGGGAATTATATACGGACGGTAGCAGCTTTGTGGAGGATGGGATCCGATATGCGGGATATGCGGTGACTACTGAGAATTGTATTGTAGAAGCAAATTCTTTACCCTGCACAACTTCAGCCCAAAAGGCAGAATTGATAGCCTTGATGAGGGCACTAGAGTTAAGTGAATGGAAGAAAGTGAATATTTGGACTGATTCAAAATATGCCTTTGGTGTGGTACATGTTCATGGAGCCCTGTGGAATCATAGAATCATAGAATCATAGAATCATTAAGGTTGGAAAAGACCTCTAAGATCATCGAGTCCAACCGCCAACCCAACACCACCATGACCACTAAACCATGTCCCTAAGTGCCTCACCTACACGTCTTTGAAATACCTCCAGGGATGGGGACACAACCACTTCCCTGGGCAGCCTCTTCCAATGTTTAACCACTCTTTCAGTAAAGACATTTTTCCTCACGTCCAATCTAAACCTCCCCTGGCGCAACTTGAGGCCATTTCCTCTCGTCCTATCGCTAGTTACTTGGGAGAAGACACCGACACCCACCTCACTACAACCTCCTTTCAGGTAGTTGTAGAGAGCGATGAGGTCTCCCCTCAGCCTCCTTTTCTCCAGGCTAAACAACCCCAGTTCCCTCAGCCGCTCCTCACAAGACTTGTTCTCCAGACCCCTCACCAGCCTCGTTGCCCTTCTCTGGACACGCTCCAGCACCTCAACGTCCTTCTTGTAGTGAGGGGTCCAAAACTGAACACAGTATTCGAGGTGCGGCCTCACCAGTGCCGAGGACAGGGGCACAATCACTTCCCTACTCCTGCTGGCCACACTAGTTCTGATACAGGCCAGGATGCCATTGGCCTTCTTGGCCACCTGGGCACACTGCCGGCTCATGTTCAGCCGCCTGTCGACCAGCATCCCCAGGTCCTTTTCCAACAGGCAGCTTTCCAGCCACTCTTCCCCAAGCCTGTAGCACTGCATGGGGTCGTTGTGACCCAAGTGCAGGACCCGGTACTTGGCCTTGTTGAACCTCATACAGTTGGCCTCAGCCCATCGATCCAGCCTGTCCAGGTCCCTCTGCAGAGCCTTCCTACCCTCGAGCAGATCAACGCTCCCGCCCAACTTGGTGTTGTCTGCAAACTTCCTGAGGGTGCACTCAATCCCCTCATCCAGATCATCGATAAAGATATTGAACAAGACCAGCCCCAGTACTGAGCCCTGGGGAACACCGCTCATGACCGGCCGCCAAGTGGATCTAACTCCACTCACCACAACTCTCTGGGCCCGGCCCAGACTCTGGCCGTCCAGCCACTTTTTGACCCAGCGCAGAGTACACCTGTCTAAGCCGTGAGCCACCAGCTTGTCTAGGAGAATGCTGTGGGAGACGGTGTCAAAGGCCTTGCTGAAGTCCAGGTAGACCACATCCACAGCCTTTCCCTCGTCCACTAGGCGGGTCACCTGGTCATAGAAGGAGATCAGGTTGGTCAAGCAGGACCTGCCTCTCATGAACCCGTGCTGGCTGGGCCTGATCCCCTGGCTGTCCCGCACATGCCTTGTGAGCGCCCTCAAGATGAACCGTTCCATAATCTTCCCCGGCACCGAGGTCAGGCTGACAGGCCTGTAGTTCCCTGCATCCTCCTTCCGGCCCTTCTTGTAGATGGGCGTCACATTGGCAAGCCTCCAGTCGTCCGGGACCTCCCCCGTTAGCCAGGACTGCTGATAAATGATGGAGAGTGGCTTGGCAAGCTCCTCCACCAGCTCCCTCAGCACTCTCGGGTGGATCCCATCCGGCCCCATAGACTTGTGAGTGTCCAGGTGGCGTAGCAGGTCATTAACTGCTTCCTCTTGGATTATGGGGCGTTCATCCTGCTTGCTGTCCCTGTCTTCCAGCTCAGGGCGCCGAGGAAGGAAGGGGGATTATTATCCTCTCAAGGGACGAGTATTAAATACAAAGAAGAAATCTTAAAATTAATACAAACAGTCCAAAAACCGATTAAGGCAGCAATCATGCACTGTAAAGCACATCACTTAGGAAATACAAAAGAAATTATAGGAAACAAATTGCAGACAGGACAGCTAGGAGAATTGCAAAAAGAGATGCCTTTCAAATGGCATTGATCCCTACTAAAACCATTGCTCTACCAAGGGAGAAACCTAAATATTCATAGGAAGATGAGAAATTAAGTTGTTAGAGTTCATCATCTGCCAATTTATGGTAACACTACTTTTTACCTATCCTGTACCCCTCAGGAATGAGAATTCAATCAGGGCATGATCACTGCAATCCAGGCTACCTCCAGTCTTGACCTCTCCAATAAGTTCTTCTGCATTAGTGAGCAACAGGTCCAGCAGTGCCACCCCTCTCATCGGGCTCTCCATCACCTCTACTAGGAAGTTGTCCTCAATGTACTCCAGTAGCTTCCTGGACTGTTTGCAGTTTGCTGTGTCGCTTTTCCAGCAGAGGTCTGGGTGGTTGAAGTCCCCTATCATGCATCATACTTAGCAATCTCATGTTACCAATTATTTTCTGCTCAGAAGTTCTCCTCAGATTTGGAGGTAAGTGACAGACACCTCATAATTTATTATTCTTTTTCTGTCTAGGAACTTGAGCCCATTTTCATTATGTGTTAAATTGCTTTAATTGTTAGTGTGGTAATTTGATTCAAGGCTCTGTTTAAGATATGGTACTGTTCTTGACCAGCATAATCTGCTTTGTCTCATTTTTGTATCATAATATTACAGTGTTCTGTTTGCTGTCTTTTGCTCTCTTCCCAGTATGTTTAGTATATCAAAATCTTCATGAATACCCAGAATGTCTCATTTCCCATAATATTTTTTAGAATTCATGTAGTAACATGTACCAGTGTTTTTGTTCCCCTAGGACCCTGTGTAATTGACAGCTTGTTTTCAATTTCTTATTTTATTATTTCCATCCTCTGAACTATCCTTTGCATGAAGATACTGTTAGGTTATGCAATAAAAGCTCATCTGCATACCCACAAATGAGCACAGGGAGACAATGACAGGAAGGAAAGCCCAAATAGTATCCCGCCCAGCTATTCCTAGGCCCATCACAGGAGGCATCAGCCTATCACAAGTCCATCTTCACAAGCTCCGAAGAGCACAGGGGCACAATGGCAGGTGGGAACACAAATTAAGGACTCAGAGGAAGGACACAATGTCCAGGCCCCTAACAGGGCCGGAGAGAACCTCAGACCCAGTGTCCAGGTGTGAAATCCATCCAGATTAGTCATCAGGAACAGCTCTATGGATCACCTTTCAGACTAAGGGTGGGGTATCAGCCTAGCGGTGGGACACATGGGGTCCAGGGGAAGAGCATTTTGGAATCACACAGGAGTTATTATTGGATGTTTACAGGAGGAACCAAAGGCGGGAAAAGATGATTTAGTTGATTTGAGGAGAGACAAGTATAGAAAAATAAAGGCATAAGGGAATAAAAAGAGTGTATATGTATATATGTGTTGTGTATGTGTGTTTTTCAGCTTTTCTTTTGGCTGGACCTAGGGGGCACAGAGCTGCAACAGCCTCACCTATCTCAGGCTGTTGGATCTAACAGATCCTCTAACAGATACAAAATTTAATTTCTTAATCTCTTATAGAAACATAACCCAAAAATATTTTTGCTTCTGTGCTTTCCACCTTTCCTGTTCTGCAGTTTAAATTCTATCTCCTGACCTTCTTGACTGTAAGTGACAGCAGTTTGGTTCCCTTATGGTTCAAATGAAATCCTTTTCTCCTGCACTGGCACCCTTTAGTGCCTTAGTGTCTCTAGTACCTGCTGAATCCGCTTCTTACACTATCATCTCTGCTAATTACTCAGTCTCTCTCTTCCTTTCTCTGGTCCTATGAGCACTTCAGAGGATGTTACTGAAGAAGTCCCGGTCTTCATCTTCCTATATTTTTGCCTTCAGAACATCTTTTCTACTGTTTCCTCTTCTGATGTTTGGTGAGTGTGGAGAGGGCACAAAAGTGGAGCTAAAACTTTCACTGCAAGGTATTTTCCCCAGGAGTTAAATCTGCTTGCCTTGTTAGTAATAAAACATGAGAGATTATATCAGTGTGCTCTTCCCCCTGAGCTGAGGCTTTTCTTATTTGGAAAATGTTTCGCTATATGGTTTCACACTGTTTTTTCAAATAAAGCAAGCTTCCAAATATTGAAATCTCTCTGTACACCCTGAGCAGGTAACTACTTTCACAAGATGGAAATACTAGAACTGTAGGTTACTGAAAAAGTAAGGCATGTTGATGAATGAGGTTTTGGAAGTTTATGTCTAAACAAAGTCAAATAAAGAATAAAGTTTATTACAGAGTAGGTGATTAGAGTCACAATAAAACCTGAGGAAAAGTGGTGAAAAACTAGAGTACTTTCTGAAAGGCATGCCATAGGACAGCACAAGTTATTAGGTAATAATTTGATTCAATATCAAAATTCAATAGATATTTGAACTAAAATATACATGTTCACTGCTAAATACTGATTTTTTTTTTTTGTTATGTTGGGGTCTTTTCTAAATTATTACACCATTTTAGAAGATATAATGGCAATCATGTGATCCCCAAAATTCAAACTTAGAAGAATACGTTATCATTTTTCTTATACCTTAATGAGAAACTGTTTCTTAATAAGAAATTTTTACACATTATCCAACAGCTACATAAGCCAAAATTCTTCTGTCAAAGGAAAATGAGTTAAATAGATCTAATCTATAATGTTATACTCTCCAAATGTCATTACTATTAAAGTCCATGAAAATTTTGCATGTTATGACTGTGAACTGCTGTTACCAGACAAGAACCACACCCTCATGGAAAAGATGAACCCTTTAATGATTGCTGCTCAACTTCTTTGAACTCAGTGAGTTAAATGGCAACTGTAACCCTGATCTGATACAGACCCTGCATGGCATCAAATCTCACCATAAAATGAAAAATGGGCAAATTTCTCACAAAAAACTTGATGCTATATAAATATGTCTTGGACACCCAGTATCTAAAGAAAAACAAGCACTCAGATGTGTGTGCTTTGCCACTAAATAAGATGGTATGAAACAATGACCAGCAAAATTCCTGATGAGTACTGACTATATGGCAATTCTGAAACATACAAGTCAAAAAGATAAATATGCAAATAACCAAACAAGACCTAAAAAAGTGCAGTTACTAAAGAAAGCACTTCAAGAATGTTTATTTAATTTTAATTAACTGACCAATTCTTTCAAGCTCTTAAAAAAAGATTGGTGGTAATAGAACTTCAAACTGAGGGAAAAATGACATGTATTTCTAAAAAAATATTTAAAGTGAAGGATGCATCAAAAAATAGCAGCAACACCAGAGTGATTCATGAAATGAGTGGTGTTGCCAAATTTGCAACTAAAGATAATTACACATAGACTTGTGCATTCAGCTATGAACTCATTAAAACTGACTCAATTCTCACCCTGCTGTAGCAGTTATCACATTAGCTACGTTACCGTAAGATGACACTAATCCCTTTGAGGAACTCAGAAGTCTCAGCAGATAGCATGCTTCCCCCATAAATAGGACACTTGGATGCAAACCATGTTTCTTATCTCTCGGGAGAGCTTCTTTAAACATCAGGCCGTAGCAGAGACTGGACTGGAAACAGTGAAGGAGGAAAGAAGAAACTCTAAACCCCTCTTGTTTAAGCTCCGACGCTGTTTAGAAAGAAATAGTTATTAATAGATTCAGAAAGTGACAGAGAATTTTTTTACTGACTCTTGGTAAAGGAATTGTTTGGGAAGGTGAGTGGCTTGATCCTGACCTCAGAGCTATTTCTGAATTTTATCCATTTGCTCTTACAGATAAAGGGCAAAAGTACCTGCCACCACAATGGCCATGAATTCAAAATGAAGATAACAAGATTCACTGTGTGAAGATCTGTTCCTGTCTAGATATGGTAGGTAATTTAGTGAGAGATTCTAGAATCAGTGCCCTAAGTGCTGCTGTGCCAAGTCTCTGGAGCCTAACTGGATTAGATAGAAGTCAGATATCGAGTTGCTTAGATTGGGGAAGCAGTTGACAATGTAGAGGTACAAGCATTGAGGATTTCTAAGTCAAACTGTAAGATGTCTTTAAGGCTTTGGAATATTAGGACTAGGTGACAGCAGTCCTTTCAGTTTTGGTAGTGATAGCAAGAATACTTTGCTGGTGTACTAATACAGCTTTTGAAACCATGGTTCTTCAATGAAAAGTACACAATGTAGATAGAATGAGTGGAATACAACAAAAAGTAGTAATAATGACCAAGTAGAAAAATAACATATTTTCCCCATCAAAACACTCTGAGAATAAAATGAAATATGCAGGTTTTGAACCAAAATCTGCTACAAGGAAACAATGACAACTGAACAAAACTTTGATGGTAAATAATAGGTATGATTTTGTAAAAATTGAAAAGTTTAAATTATTACCGTTAATCTCATAAGGTATGCTAATCTATATAGAGCTGAAGTAGATGCAGCTGAGATGGAGGGAGCCACACAACCCAGTTGTTGCTGTGGTAAACCCATACCTGTAAATTACAAGACAGAACTGAGACCAGAAAGTAAGTGAACAGTGTAAGTAATTGTTAGGGTATTTGTAAACAGGAAACAGTCAAATCTGGGACAATTGTGACCTGCAGGGAAATCGGGATGTGAAAATGAAGCCATGGATGGGGATGTCTACAGATCTGTCTGAGTGTAATCACAGTTTCATTTCAGTGTAGGACAAAGATTTACTATACTCTTTTTTCTTTGAGTGTGTTGATTTGCAACTATGGAACACAAGTACCTAAAAAGAAGAGCTTAGAAAAATGTATAAATATTGATTTAAAAGAAAAAGTAAATTAAAATTGCTTTAAGTGTTGATAGTTATCATTCAGCTGTTTTGGGGATGGAGGATGAGAAGGGTATTTAATTATTTAATGATGTAGTTTCATTTCAGAGCTTTTGGGGGGGTTTCTTTTCATCTGTAACTTACTTTAATTAACTCTTTTTTCCCTTCCCCTCCCCTCCCCTCCCCTCCCCTCCCCGTCTTTCTATCCCAATGGTCTTTAACTATGCAAATCATCTTGATCAGGAAAAAAAGGAGAGTTTATGACCTTTGGAAGAAGGGACAGGCAACTCAGGAGGACTACAAGGATGTTATGAGTTTATGCAGGGAGAAAATTAGAAGGGCCAAAGCTCAACTAGAACTTAATTTGGCTACTGCCATACAAGACAATAAAGAATGTTTCTATAAATACATTAGCAACAAAAGGAGGGCTAAGGAGAATCTCCATCTTTTATTGGATGCTGGGGGAAACATAGTGACGAAGGATGAGGAAAAGGCTGAGGTACTTAATGCCTTCTTTGCCTCAGTCCTTAATAGTAAGACCAATTGTTCTCCGGGTACCCAGCCCCCTGAGCCGGAAGACAGGGACAGAATGAAGCCCCCATAATCCAAGGGGAAATGGTTAGCGACCCGCTACAACACTTAGACATACACAAGTCTACGGGGCCGGATGGGATCCACCTGAGGGTACTGAGGGAGCTGGTGGAAGTGCTCATGAAGCCACTTTCAATCCTTTATCAGCAGTCCTGGCTAACCAGGGAGGTCCCAGTTGACTGGAAGTTAGCAAATGTGACGCCCATCTACAAGAAGGGCCGGAAGGAGGATCCGGGGAACTACAGGCTTGTCAGTCTGACCTTGGTGCCAGGGGAGGTTATGGAGCAGATCATCTTGAGTGCCATCATGCAGCAGGTACACGACAACCAGGTGATCAGGCCCAGTCAGCATGGGTTTATGAAAGGCAGGTCCTGTTTGACTAACCTGATTTCCTTCTATGAGAAGGTGACCCGCTTAGTGGACGAGGGAAAGGCTATGGATGTTGTCTATGTAGACTTTGGTAAAGACTTTGGCACCATTTCCCACAGCATTCTCTTGGAGAAACTGGCTGCTCATGGCTTGGACAGGCGTACTCTTCGTTGGGTCAAAAACTGGCTGGAGGGCCAGGCCCAAAGAGTTGTGGTGAATGAAATTAAATCTAGTTGGCAGCCAGTCACAAGTGATGCTTCCCAGGGTTCAGTATTGGGACCAGTTCTGTTTAATATCTTTATCAATGATCTGGATGAGGGGATCGAGTGCACCCTCAGGAAGTTTACAGACAACACCAAGTTGGGTGAGAGTGTTGATCTGCTTGAGGGAAGGAAGGCTCTACAGAGGGATCTGGACAGGCTGGATCGATGAGCTGAGGACAATGGTATGAGGTTCAAAAAGGCTAAGTGCTGGGTCCTGCACTTAGGTCACAGCAATGCTACAGGCTTGGGGAAGAGTGGCTGGAAAGCTGCCCAGTGGAAAAGGACCTGGGAGTGTTGGTCGACAGCCGGCTGAATATGAGCCGGCAGTGTGCCCAGGCGGCCAAGAAGGCCAATGGCATCCTGGCCTGTATCAGAACTAGTGTGGCCAGCAGGAGTAGGGAAGTGATTGTGCCCCTGTACTCGGCACTGGTGAGGCCATACCTCGAATATTGTGTTCAGCTTTGGGCCCCTCTTATAAGGAACGGCTGAGGGAACTGGAGTTGTTTAGCTTGGAGAAAAAGAGACTGAGGGGAGACCTTCTCATTCTCTACAACTACCTGAAAGGAGGTTGTCACGAGGTGGGTGTCCATCTCTTTTCCCAAGTGGCAAGCAATAGGACAAGAGGAAACGGCCTCGAGTTGCACCAGGAGAGGTTTAGATTGGATAATAGGAAAAATTTCTTCACCAAAAGGGTTGTCAGGCATTGGAACAGGCTGCTCAGGGAAGTGGTTGAGTCACCGTCCCTGGAGGTATTTAAAAGATGTGCAGATATGGCACTTAGGGACATGGTTTAGTGGTGGACTTGGCAGTGCTAGGATCTTAAGGTGCTTTTCTAACCTAATGATTCTACGATTCTATGATTCTGTTATTCTAGGATCATAGACAGTTCTTTCTACACAGTGTAGCCAGTTGCTATATATATCACAGATAACAATAGGACATAAACTACACAATTACACAAAGCTTTAAAAAAATATGTCTTAATAAAACACAGACTTGAGCCTCTGTTGAAATTCTTGACCTCTTATACTTCTATTTTTCTCTTTTCCCATCAACAGCAATGCTAATATTTTTTCACCAAATGCTTTGGCAAAATTAACTTCTCAGTACAGCCATCTGAAAAATGAATCATACAAACGATTGTATCATTCTGTGATTCTAGGATTTGAAGAAAGACAACATGACAATGGTATTCAATCGCAACATCGACTCCTGCTTTATGATGGAAGCTTCTCCCCTTTTGGTAAGGATTCTTTACTGCTTTCTGAATGTAAATTTAAAAACAGATTTCTTAACTCACTAGTTAAATTCCTTTATGTGAACACTGCATATAGCAGTAGGATACCAATTTTAAAGTGATTACAGTTAGTAATTATTTTACAGTTTTAATCTTAGTAAAGAGAGACATGTTGTGGTGTAATAAAGATATAGACTATGGTTTCAACAATAGTATTAATGTGTCTTCTGGGAAGAAATCAACAACCTAAAATTACTTCATATTAGAGGAGTTTGGTGCTGCAGTAACATGCTTATACAATTAGTCACTTCTGCATAAGTTTTGGAAATAACTAAAATAAAACTAATTTACTGTCATAGAATTCATATTGTAAGCAGGTATAAAACAATGCCCCCTAGGCACTGAATTTGCTTTCTTGTAGCAGTTTTTATTTTCACTTTTAGGGAAGCTGTGTGAAAGAACATATGATGAAGCAGGTTGGTCAACTTTTTATAAATGTAGGGTCTGTTATGCTCATTACCTTGGTATCTAAGCATATATAAAATTAAAATAATATTTCCCACAACAGTTTACAGCTTTCTTCATAAACATATCCCTAGCCAAACAAAGTAGTGTGGCACTTCTCAAATTTACCTCAGTTGTTCTGTAGAGGCCATGGGTAGATGGTTGAGCCATGTAGAATTTGTCCCAGAGAAGTCATGTCTTGAAAAAGGCTCTGCCTTGACATTGGATGGGGAAGCACCCCAGTGAGACGCAGAGGTCAGGATTATAACTGCTTCAAAGAATTAAAAATGAGAGGGGAAACTGGCAGTTAGAATTTATGTTGGAAAAGCAGCTTATATGACCTAAAATCTTGACTAGAAAGTCAGAGACTGACCTTACAGACCTCTAGCTTAGAATATGATCTGAATTCGGGCAAGCTTTTGTTTACTAGAACTACCTACTCAGTCAAAGATTGCTTGATTTTTCTATAAATATTACTAGCTGTTATTTCTCTTTGTTACAAAAATGCTACATGGTGCAGGGCCTGATATTTGACTAGTCTCCAAACTCACTGTGGTAAACACTGGAAAAAATTCAACTAGCACCTGCATTTATTCTGATTAACTGACTGCATGGAGAGATAGGTCTTCGGAGAAAATGTTTCTCATTATTTCTACTGCTAATCTTTTAGAAAATATATTACATGTACAACAGTTCCATGTATGCAAGTTACCCAGACCAAGACAATGGAAGTGAAATTTCTTGGGAGAAGCACAAGGAGGTTCCACTAGCACTGGTTTCAGTTGCACCATGTAATAACCATCAAATCATATGGGCTTTTAGAGCACCCAAGTTCCTCTACATTTTACAAGCAGTAATTGAGGTGAGCTACTGAATGGAGTTGAACTGCACACTGTAAATGGACCAGAAATGCTTACTTTCCAGGGAGTGGTGTTTTGTTTTGTTTTGTTTTTAATGTGTGCTGCATGTGATCATTGAGACATTTCAGAACATGTGTTTCATAAACTGATCAAACCAGGACCAGCAAAGTGAAAATAATAATTTTTAAATGCCTGACTTTAGCTGCTTTCTACCTGCAGTAAGGTTGTCGGTATCATGGTAATTTTAAGTAACAAATGCATCTTTTCATTTCTGATGATAAACTGGTCTTCCTACCAGGATGTTCTTTACAACATCTAACAGGAATCAGAATAATAAAACGGTCAATCCCTTCTGAGCAAAGCTTAGTGGCAGATGAAGTTGGCAACCCTCAGTGCTTAAATGAGTGTTTCACCAGTATTCTAAATGGAAGCAGATGGCAACTTCCCAGAGACTGTGCACGTTCCCTGGGGGAGAGGAGAAACATTGCAACACTCCACCATTGCACTGGAGCAGATAATTAGGCAATTAGATCTATTAAAAGCTGACAAAGGGAAAAGTATAGATGAACCTTCTCCTTAGGCTTCAATATGGCAGTACTTGTAATAGCCTATATAGAAAGTCACACATGACAAGTGAACACGATTTATGAATTTTAAGACTGATTTACTGTCATTTATGTTTGTATGAGCATATGCACACCTAACATACTAGTTATATTTTACAGACGTACATATAAGTTTATACATGCATGTTATATATATCTGTGATTACAAATAATTATCTCTCTTTTCAGACTATGGTGATTTTGCCAAAAGTCCAAGGCAAAAGTAACTTATGCTCTGATTTCTCCCAGTGGACATCTGTGGCGGTGTGCTCCCCCACCCAACCTGATCTTTATCTCCTGTAAGGCTCCTCAAGCGATAACTACCAGGGGTGGTCGTTAATGGATGCTGATAGTGATAGCTGTGTCCATTCAAAGTGGATTCTGGAGCCAGATAACAACACAATAACCAAGGGTTATTGTGAGAAATACGCCCACCTAACCACACTTATCAGTATGCAAATACGACTATGAGTCAATCATCTTACCCCTATAAATAGTGAGCAGCCCAAGAGCCTGTTGAGCTCTCCTGCAGGGCAGCGGGCTGCACGCCAGGATCTCCCCTTGAGCAGGGACGCCTCTCAAGGTTACTTCTCGAGGTTGAGAGATTCCTTGCCACAACAGATACTCAGTTAGTGACTAATAGCATGCTAAACTTTGAAATCTTAGCTAAGTGTTATAAAGGATTAATTGTACATATATAATCCTTTAGACATAAACCGTTGACCAAGTCTGGGACTAGGATTGGATCCAGCTGCACCTAAACTCCTCTCTGAGAATGAGTCTAGAAAGCAAGGGGGTCCTTTCTGAACCTCATGGCTCAATGGGAGGATCTTCCTAACAGTTTTGTCTGACCCTGCCCTCTATGCAGTAAATAATCAAGTGTATCTTGCCATCGAATCTCGTTAAACCGCTGTCACATTTACCATTGAACTCTAACTTACTGTTTTCTATCAATAAAGTGTATTGTTGCTTCTCTCTTATGAGTGAAGTGCAGTCTCGCTCAGCACTCCATCCGCGACAACTTCATTCCACACAGATCTATTTCAGGATGCCAAAATGTGAGGACTGGGAAGTATTCTCTCCCTCAAGGAGGCTAGTTGTCTTCCCGTTGCATCTGGAAGAGACAAATATTCCCATTAGTATGAGAGGAGAGAGAGCTTCTCCGCTTCCTAAAGAATATATTTGCTAGGAAATTAACTGATCTTCAGTGTGGACTCTGTGTGCGTGTCCTTCAGCACCAGCCAGATGAGCCCAGCGTAATGACTTGTGTCATGGCATGAAAGATTGTTATGAAGTCTTTCTTTTCATACGGTTTTACAGTTAGTAAATGGACTGGTGGAACTGGAACTAATTTCACTCTCATTATATTTGTTGGGTTAAAAGCTAACACTATAAATGCTGCAATTTAATTGTATTAATTAGACATGCTCATTTTCGGTACACAGGTGTCAATCATAGATTTTACAGTTTGTTTCTTTTATGTTTCTTGTGGTAGAAGGAAAGGCATATTCAAAGGGCCTTCTCAATCTTCTCTTTTATTAACTGAAAAATGAAGATACAATTATAATTCATTCTGTCTCTCTCCATATATCCAGGTATACATAGGCATTCTATTAATAATCTGGTTTTAATTATATAATTATACACTCAATAGAAATGTAATATATTTATTATTAATATATTATTAATAATATTAATATTATTTATTACCTTATGTCACGATTCAGGAGCCAGTCATTGTGCCAGGTACTATACAAACACAGGAGAAAAACAAGTGTATTAAGCCACACTTCAAAAATCTATACTACACAGTACTTTAAGAAATACATATAATAATATGAATAAAAAAATCAATTACACATCATATAATCAAGTAAAATCAAATCAAATAAAGTTTGGCAGATCCTGATCATATGGAAATCAATAGACCTTGCAGATAATGTGACATGAAGCAGAATATAACTTTTGATCTCTGATGCAGTGTGACACAGAATGGAGAAATGAAAATACAAGAAAGTACAAAAGTTCAGCAGAATAAAATAAATAATAAAAAGATCAAACATAAAGTGATAAAGGAAGAGATAACAGCAGTCACTAGGAGCCAAAGCTGTAGATAAGAAATATCACCAGCTTCTTAAGTGGTCAAGATATTTCAAAACTAAGTTAATTTTAAATAACCTTTCTTTTTAAGAGGCAGGAAAACTGACTGCCTATAGCCTTTATGTTGCTTGAGAATATCATGCTTGGTTTACTCTATACCAATATCTTCCCTCTTGTGTTGTTTCTTTGCATCACATACCCAAGAAAAGTGGAAACTTCCTTAGGTAGTTTCTTCACAAACAAGGAAATCTTTTTCTAAATTACTTCCCAGTTTTATTTAGTTTTAAAAAATGGTCTCCTTGAATGATCCCTGCCCTGTTCTGTATATCAGTGACAGTTTTACATTATCTTTCAGTAATTTCTAGATAGTTTCAGTTTCTATGCCTTATTTTAGAGGCCAAGAATATAAATGGCCTTCCACCACTGCATTGTAATTCTAATGCCCAACATTTTTGCAGGTTTCAGAGAGTTAGTTCACACCCATGCACACATAAATGGGTTTTATACAATGTGGTTGTCATTGGGGAAAGAAACTAGCAAGGACAATGCTCGTTGTCTTCATTGTACAGCAAGGAAAACTTTTCATTGTATTGGCAAATGCCATCTTTAATGCAGGAAAGCTGATGTCTCTATACTCCCTCAGAGCATCTTTTGAGAGTTTGATTTCCTTCCATTCAGCATACAAGGACACTGGGAGATTAACCTTCATCAGATAAAGTTAACATCTTTGAAGTTTCTTTATATGACTCCTCGGGGAGAAAAAAAAAAAAAAAAGAAAAAAAAAAGACTTTATAAGTAATTTGGCTTCATACAGGTTAACTGGGGGGGGGGGGGGGGGGGAAGTAGTTCAGGCTACACAATGATTCCTTCTGGCATTAATTCAATGAATCTGTGATGTGTTCCTTAGCTATTTCTTCTTTCTACTTAAGCAATATATTACATATATATTATGAACAATGGAAAAGGCACAAATGGAGTGAAAAGTCTGTGATAAAAGCAAGTAGTTATTAAGATGTTGTTTTGTTATCCTTAAGACAAAGTTGTTTTCTGAACTTTTACCAAAGAATTAAAAGTTGTTTGTCTATTATAGGGAGTGCAATCTATGAAACTTTTGGTAAAATCATGATAAATGATATTTGAGATAGTGTAAGAGAGGTAATGGATTTTGAAGCCGAGTAATCAAGATAAAAAGATTTTCAAGCATGTAGAAATGAAATAATGTGCAGCTAATGTAAACTGTAATGTTAAAATTCTGTTTATTTATGGAAAGTCATGCAGTTTTAAGTTTTATATGAGTAAATATGAGTAAAATAATATAAACAATGCTGAAGACTTCTGTATTAAGTGTAAATTTTATGTTCTTTGAATCAAGGGAAGGAGAATTCATGTTATTTTTGTCAGCTGCTACTCAATTTAAAAAGTTACATAAATTAGATAAATAAACTCATTTCATTTTTTTAAAGAGGTACTACTATTATTATATAGAAACGATTCTGAATGGTTCTTTACTGCTACTGGAACATTTTTCTGTCTAATCTTTTTACTCAATTCATAGAATTGCTGGGTTGGAAGAGAGCTCATGAATATCTAATTCATCCTCTGTTTAAATAGCTTTAAGTCATTTTTGGCAGATGTTCTTTCTACTCTGCTTTTAATAGTGGTGGTGGAGGCTCCACAGACTTCCCAATCTAGTGCAATACTGTTCTATCCTTACCACCAGATGTCTCATCTCTTGACTGTCTTTGCTACAATTATTATTCATGCTACACATGCATACAGAGAAAATAGGAATACCAGAAAACATAGTTGGTTTGTTTATTTGTTCCAATATTTTTCCAGGAACTGATATTATCCAGGTATATCTATATTTACTGATTCCTCCTTTCTGACTTTATAAAAATAGGGACCATAGAGCTTTTTCCAGTCTTTCAGTATCTCACCAAGTTTCCCCGAGTTCTCAAGAGATAAAGGGTTTTGGTTCTGTGATTTCATTAGCCAAAGTCTAAGTAACTTTATATGAAATTAACTTAAAAAATGAAAATGTGCAAATTACCTGAGTAATTTTTTAGTTGTTCTTTCTTGTTCCTGACTAAGATTTTATCTTTCTCATTGCAATTACCACCTGGTCTGTGTTCATCAATTTAGTTTGATACACTTTACTTAATTTTTGTTGACATTACTACCAATTTCATAGGCTGTCTTGCTATTAAAATTCTTACAAAATAATTGCTTGTGTATCTTCCTTCCTTAGTGCATTTCATTTGTTCATTGGCTTTTCTGATTTTGCTCATGTCAAATTATTCTTAGTACCTTGTCCTAAGCTTCACTTTTTCTATGCATTTTTGTGTTTGAGATTCATGAAGAAACATCCTGGTTTAGCCAAGTTGATTTTTTAAAACATACCCAAGCTTTCTTGCAGTAGGACACTTTGTATGTATATTTTCAATACCGTTCATTAAAAATTAACAATTTTGTGAGACTTTTTTACCACTTTTGACCTACTTCTTAGGATGTCTTATATACTCTCAGAGTTTATTATTTCAATATAATATAATATAATACAATATAAAGTATTTCTATTTCTATATTTCTATTGAAATAATGTAACTGAAAATATGTGATTCCTTCATACATTGCATTTTGATGTTATTTTTGCTTCTTAACACAAGAATGATGAACATTCATTCTATGACCACTCTGATCTAAATTAATTTCCTTCTTGATATTCTTAGTCTTCCTAGTTTTTGAATGAAATGTAGGACAAACTGTTCTGGAAGTTTGAAGAACAGGAATCTGGAAGATTATGAATACATAATATATATCAATATGTATTAAAAAAAATTCACTGGGATTCAGTTCACAAAACATTACCTCCTTGCCAATGGTTACTACACCTTCACCAATCACCTAGATTCTCTTCATAGTCACTAAAGAAACAAAAAGACAATTCTAGTGTTGAGAGTGATGTGATCTAAGCTAGGGTTTTATTCCCCCAGAGGTAGTTTAGCTGATAAGCACTCATGTAGTTGCCCAGAATTAGGTGAGGTAAAATTCTACCGTGTGTGTCATGTTGTCTTACCTCTCACAGTACCTTACCAGGTAGTTAAAAGTATCCTGAAACCAATAATTCCAAACCTTTACATGATTCTGCCAGTTTCTCAATTGCCTGAATGCAGTAGATTGGTATCTGTCTACATCTCTTACTTTATGCTTCATATATATGTATAAATATATGAAGCATAAAGTGCTATATTACATCATATCACATCATAACATATTATATATTTTCATATGTGTGTGCACATATATATATACATACACATGCTTTTTGCCTTACCTTTACTTTTTTCACCCTTTTTCCCTGTTTTTCTAAAATTTCATGTCACGTTCGTTCACTCTTTCACATCTTAAAATTTGGATTTCATGAACAGGCCATTCTATGCCTCTTTTAGACATTGAAAATAGTAAGAATAAATTGGAGATTTATATTATTTTTTCCATAAGCCTGTTTAGTGTTAAGTACTCTGAACGTGAAGAACTAGTTTATGACTTAAATATTTTCATGCACCTTTAAAATAAAACATAGTCTGATTTCAGGCAACTAAAGCATAATTGTTCAGAAATAAGCCTACATTGTGAGGTAATGCTTCAACTCATGGTAAAAGTTGAAGTGGTTTGGTGTGATTCCACTGATGACATTAATATATGTCATTGTTCAGAAGTCATCAAAGCTGTTAATTTAAATGGAAAAGTCAGAGACATGAGAACTTTTCCTGCCTTAAGTATAATCCTTTTGATTTTGAAGTTAAAACTCTTAAAAGCTTAAAGCTATTTTAAAACACGATTCCTGACTTAATGCTGTGCCCCCAAGGAGCTTTTGACAAAAGCTTGCAAGATATCCTCTAAAGATCTCACTGTATAATCTAAGATTAGACATTTTGAATGCATTTTCACAAATTGGTCACAAAAGAAAACAAAATGCTGTCTTTTACAAGTACTGATTCATCTATAATGTTTTTTTTTTAAACTAGCATCAACATGGAATGGCACTTTTCTGAAAAACAGGAACTTTTTGAGTTTTTAGGGCAAAAATTAATAATTTTTTTTTCAGCTAATAGGTTTATATAACTGTCATTTCCTAAAGAACAAATGTATTGCATCAGTAAAATCTGTGTCCTAATTCCTTGTCACAGGTAGCTTAAAAAACTGCTATAAATAAAGGAAATGTTAAACATAATGTAAAAGAGATGCTAGCTTCTATTATGCACTGGATTCAGAATATATATGAGGCACATGATAAAAGCTTCATATTAGCATGTTCTGCAAATGGCTCTGTTAGCAGCTTTACAACAGGTAACACTTTCATCCATATAGCATGAAAGTGCTTCATTTTCCCCAACTAGTCACAGTACATTAATTGGCTCGATTATAATTTTCTGACCTCATTTGGTAGTTCCTGACATTTAATGCTGAGAATTTTTAGCAGAGAATACTATATTAAACCAGAATTTGTTTACTGTATACCTTGATATTTGGATTTGATAATGTAAGTCAATTGTTCATCTGAGTATACACAAATGTCCTTTGATCAAAATCTAATATACACTTTAATCTGAAACTGTAACATCAGCCAATATGTCTACAAGCATATATATGTACATGCACATATACCTATGACGACTTTAAACCCCAAAATTCTATTCTTTAAATTCTTAGCTTTACAAATTAAGCCGTCAAAAGTTAAAAAATGAGAAGTCATGTGTATAGCTTTCATTTCATCTGTGTATTCCTTAATTCTTTAATTTGTTTACATATATTCTTTGCAATACTGTCTTTATGAGACCATAAATTTCATATTTTCTGCATGATCTCTGCCTTTTTCTATACCTATTATCTGGAAGAACAAAGTGCCCCTTTGTTACTGAATCTTAAAATTAAGTTGTTAGAGTGAGGAGCTTATAGTACTATAAAAGGTCTTTTATAGTTAGTCGAATATTATCTTTGGAACTGTATATTAAGCTTGCATTTCCTGCACAGTTTGCACATAATGTTGGACAAAGCAGTTGTAACAAACTTGACATTTGTGTTTGGTAATTTAATGTATAATTTCTTGAAAACTTATTAAAGAGAAGACAGCCAAGATATTTGTTGAAATGCTATATTCATAGCTTCCTCTGAAGTGAATCTGAAATGGCTGGAGACCAGCCCACATTTCTAATAGAATGCTAAATGACATCAGGGAATATTTCCAGACACTGGAACTTGATTGTCTTTAAGTTGGGAGAATATTCCCTGTTAGAATATGGACTTAAAAGTCACACTTTAGCTTTGACTTGGATTTGCAAAACCTTCCTCAAACAAATCCCAAGCAAGGCTCAGAGGTTAGTATTGGCTAAAGGTAATTTCCAATAGGCAGTTTAGATGTGATGAAATGTCATTCAGAGAAATAAGATGAGGAAGTTTGGACAATGGATGCTCTCGGTGCCAGAGAATAGTCCAAGGTGTGCGTAATTTTCTGTTGTATATACAGCATGTAGGGACCCTACATTTGCTACTCCTTTTTATTTAAGGGGTCCAAAGAACTCTTCAAGCTGAAAGACAGACATTTTTGGCCATGAAATAAAATGAATGCTTATAGTCACAGAATACTAATTTCTTGACCTAGACTGGGCATTAGTTTCTTTACTTTCTCCTGGATACAATAAGAGGACAATACAATTCTCTAATAAAAGACTTCCTAATAAAGACTTCGTTTTCCTGGTCTAGCCCAGCTGCTTGGCAGGATATTCATTATCCTTATCAATACTGTCCTTCTGTTTTTATCTCCCTTTTGTCCAAGAATAAAGGGATTAGGTGCTCATAGCAGAGTTAAGACTGCGACACTACAATGTAAAAGATAACTGTTCCAGAGTAGCCAGCTTCACAGTCAGATAATAGTGCTGGGTATATTGAATTTACAAATAAAGACATAGATACATGCTGCCTACTAATGCAAAATATTCTTCCCACACACTGGATCTTCAAGCCTTCAGATCACAAAATAAAGGATACTTATAGTCTTAATCACTAAGCACACAGATGCAAAAAAGGATTTATTCAGACCTTAAATAAAACAAAAACTGAGCACTCCCTCTGCTCAGCAGGTCCATGGTCTGGAATTACCTAAAACTCAGTAAACACATCACTGTTCCCTACTTCTAGCCATCTGATCTTCTTTAGAGCATATATATCTCAGCAGATGGCTATCTACATTCTGCCTGAGTTACAGGAAAAATAATGAACAGCTAGGCAGAGGAAAATTGCGTTCTCTTGGAGGCCCAGTTTATTAAGATGTGATTAGATGGAATCTACAGCATGCCAGAAGATTCAGAATATTTCAGAAATGAAGTCAGTACTGTATTGGCTTGAAAATGTAGTTCATTGTAGAGAAGGAGAAAGAGATACCATCAACTTTTTATAATGACCCAACATTTAGAGCCTCCATTCAAGAAGTAGGAGAGCAGAAAATTCAGTGCCCTTCCTGGCTTCAGACCTCTCCAGTTTCTTAAAACATCTTTATAAGCACTTCCCTGGGTATGTTTTGTTTGCTTGTTGTATTTCTAGATTTAAAGGCTTTTAATCCAAAGGCAAGGGCAACCCAGGGTCTGGAAACTCTAAAATTTGACGTCTCTGAACACATGGATACTCTGACTACTACTACATTAAAAAGTCATTTTGCCTTTTGCTTGTTCAACATTTCACTCCATGAGCCATTCTTTTTTTGTTGTTGTTTTCCTATATAATGGCACAGCTTCAGAAAGGTATGGAGGAAGAATCAGGGGGTCACTAATGAAAATGGGCTAATATTTAATGTATGCCTCTTGGGAACTGCCTGATTAACTTTACTTCAACTAGCAGAAGTTTTAAAACCAATTTGTCATGGATGACTCTTTAGCTCCTGGATTGTTAGATATGAGACAGGAACCATCCTTAGCTCCTGTAGCTGTGTTATTTTGAAGGCTGTAACAACTGAATATTTGTTTTACGCATTAAATGAGCTGTCTGAAAACCTACTGGGCTGAACCCCAGAGATTACTTAGATTTTCTTAAGGTTTTGAGAATGCTTAGGATTACATGAAAGTTAGTCCCTGTCTCAACAGAAGCCTAAACCTAGTCTACTCATCTGTCTTCTTTTGATGAAGCTTTTGAATGAGATGCAGTTGAAAAGATGTAAACTTAAAGACTGTCTCCTGAATTAAAAAAAAAAAAAACAAACCAACAAAACCAATGGCTTGATATTGTCACTCATCATATAACATCTCAGTTTGAAAAGTTAATGTTTGGAAAAGTAGCAATCAATGGAAAACAAGATCTTACAATGGGAAATTTGGGTTTCCCTCAGTATTATGTGATGCTGCCAACACCACAGTCAACACATGGGATTCTACACATAATTTGATAGCAAAAAGTACATTCATAAATACTGACCTAATGAATATTGCACATATACATTGGAATAAAAAACTGAGTAAAAATAAATAAAATCCACTCCCTTGCTGAAGAGAACTGGTTAGATAATAGTTTTTGCATTTGTTTTTAAAATATTTCATCTAAAAAATGAACAATAACTCTAGTACTTCACTTTTTTTTAAACTGGCAATCATAAATGAAAATTAAATCTGTTCATTAAAGAACAGAAAACAAGAACATAAGTTATTTATATTATTGCACTATAATTTTGCCAGCTAAACTGCTTAGAGAACTGTTGCTTCAGACTGTACTGAACCAATAAATTATAATTTCATATTTGCATTTTTAGTACCTTGGAGACTTCCCAACAAACGCATGTTAATTACTGTGCTGTACAAATAAGAAATCAGAACATGAATTTTCCTTACAATTTCCTTACAATTCTGATATGAATAAAGAAACAGTAGATGAGGCAGAAAGATAGGTGGGGGGAAGAGAAGTTTGGACCCTGATCTTAGAACATGAGCACTGTCAGAGTTGTCAAACTCCTTCTAGGAAATGCAGCATAGTAGAGTATTTTGAGGAGAACAAAAAGAGAGGAGAAGCTTCTTTTCCTATAGCCTTAATGGCATACACCAAGAAAGAATCTTTAAAAAATAGATTGCAAGTAAGGCAAAAGGCAAGATTCACTGCCACATCTCTCAGGATTGTAGTATTAAGACCTCTGGATGTTATGAGTCACAAACTCAAATCTTCAGAAGCCAAGTGATTGTGATATGCATACCTTAAAAAGCCAAAGAGTTGCAGAGTCTGTACTGGATTTTCATAAGTCCAACTACTGTACTCTAGGATCCACTGGTGTCATTAGGCAGCTAGATCAATGAGAAACTCAGCAATGTCAGCTCTGGTAGCTCCTAGTCACTTGGTTCTTCACACAGCTGGAGATGTGGGTTGTTAAACCATTTCAGTCAGCTCCGCCACGCTAACAGCCACATGGTGTAATCTTGACTCTAGGAATCCGTGTACGATACTTAGGATTTTGAGATATTCAAAAGCAAATAAAAAACTATCAGTAAGATAGACATCAGGATTTAACACAAGTCTAGCATCATTTTTTTTTCATAACCTCAACCTGAGAACTGCCATCTGGGGCAAGTTATATCTTGGAAACCTTGACATTTATATGAAATAAAAATAGGCTCTAGTACTAAAAATTGCTGAGCAACTGCTTCATGTGCTGCTTTGGTTATCTGTCTTTGACTGGCTTCTGCCTTTCTCATCTCATGCAGTTCCTTTATCTCTTGCTGTGTCTAGCCCTGAATTCACACCTCACAAGTTTATTAATCCTTTATGGAAATTACTGGAAGTTTACTTATATGCCACCCTGAAAGTCATGTTCAATGTTGAAGTTTCACTTCCATTGAAGATAGCAGCATCATTTTCCAGATGCAAAGGTTGTGGGTAAAAAAGAAAGTAAGCATTTGAATGAAGTGGGGAGGACTATGACTACTTAAAAATAGGCAAAATGAGTATGCTGTAGCCAAATAGAGAGTGTTAATAAGTCTGTGACCAGGCTAAAATATTACAGAGATTTTCTCTCTCAGGCACTAAATGAATATTTATCTGTGTAATGTTGATTCCCTTTCTTTACCAAAGAAGATTCAGTAAAGATCCAGATAAAGCTTTTTAAAGAAAATTTGTCAGCATCAGTTTTCATACATATATTTTCTGTTGACTTTTCTTTTTTAGTTCTCTTTAACAAAAGTAATATTCTTTATACCGTTCAAGTAATTCAGGTGGCATTGAACTGTCATAAAACTGAATAAGAAAATCTCAAAATTTTATGGCTGAAGAACAGTTCTGTTCATTCAGATCCACAGCAATTTGTTACTGACTTCATGTAAGGGAAGGACTAAAACATATAGGAAAGAAGTGACAAACCTTGTACAATATTTATAATGCCTTTGTAGAGTTAATAAATTATTCATAAAATATGTGTAAGGGAAGGGTTTCCTTCTTCATTCTATCAGCTTATCTTACAAAAAAGCTCAATGGGATGTGATCCTAAACAAAACAATTCCCTAGATATTATTTCACATTTGCATTTCAACATTCATTAATCCTCTTTGTACTTTAATTATGGTTCATTCCTGTGCCTGATGCCATTATGCACCTTTCCCTCTTTTCTGTTAGATTTTTCTCCTCTTAGAGTACTTATTTTATTTAATTTTGATATTGGTTTGACTATATTTCTATAACTACTTCCAAACTTCCATTTTTTTCTCCTAAATGAAGAAAGGTTTTATGAGACTAATCACTGAGGTATCTGAACATTCAACAAGCAGGTCACTGTTTTCAGACAAATATTATTTTTATATATTCTTCCTCCTTCCATATTTCTGAAATGTACCTTTCTGTAAACTTTCAAGATACTTTAATAGACATCAGGAATTTTCTTAACAGTTGATAGTTAAATCAAAATAATTAATAAAATTATCAGCTTCTACTTATTCATACCAAATAGTTAATTTTTTAAAGTCTTGTCACTAAAAGCCTCTGGTTTTGAAGAATTCTCAGAAATCTATGAAAGCGTATCATACCTCCTATGTGAAATACACATTCTTCCAGAGTACTCAATGTCACATTAATTGAAATCCCTAATGGTTCATGTTTCAAGCCTTGTTAAAGGCCTTTCTCATATGCATAAAATATTTCTTGTTCTTTCTTTTCAGGAAACCCAAGGTTCCTACAACAGTTACCTTAACATTGCTTCATCTCACACTTCAATTCATCCTCTCTCCAGATACATTTTTATCTTATCTGGCCACAATGTGTTTATTTGCTCTCATAAACAAAAAATTATAACTCCTGGTTTTGTCATCTTCTCTTTTTAAAATATCTTGGTGCATCAAAATCAGAATTCTATCAATTGGCTGTTTCTTTTAATATGCACAGTGCCGTGCATATTGCATAAGTAACTCAAGCAGCTGCTGGAGTTTGAGATGATATTTATAGTCATTTTCAGTAAGGATGAACAAATAGTATAGTAGTGTGAGTGAGACAAGGCGGCAGGTGCTCAGACATATGATCCAGTGACTAAAACTTAAACTATCATGCATTGCCTGATTTGCAAAACTGCCTGTCTCTTATTCATAAGAAATAAAAAAAACCCCTACAACCTCTTATTTTGGGCCACACTGGAAAAGTTTTATGTGATTTTAAACTGGACTAAGAGAGAGTATGTGGTGAACTCAGCTAATTCCTAAAACTGAAATGGCACAAACATTTCTGAGTTCTAAAAAATTATATACTTGGAAAATTAAATTTTCTCCTCTGGAAGTATTTTGTGAGGATTTTTAAATCTCTTTGGTAATCAAAAAATGACATATATGCCTATTATCCAGTTGCTAAAGATATTTACACTCTTAGATCCTGTTTAAATCAATGGGAACTTTTGTTCTTAAATTGCTTGGAAGTTAGGATTACATAAATCTCATTAAATAGCTACTTTTTATGCAGTTTAGTCTCAAGTCCTCATGAACTTTCCTGTCATTCCTGAGATTTATTTCCACCTTTTCAGTCCCACTGAACTGTGTTCAGCTGGTTTTCTATGCTTAGTCACTGATGTTCACTGATGAATATATATTAGTTTTCTCTATTAGAAATATTTATTATTGTATTGTTAGAATTTGATCCAGAGTCAGACAATGAGAAAACATCATCTAGCTTCATTTATTTACAACTTGGCAATTTCACTCCATGATAAAGTTAAGCTAAATTTGTCATGAGATGTCTACCTTTCAATTCAGACCTTGCTCCTCTATTCACATTTTAGTGGTTTGTGTTTCAGTGTTCCTCCAGCGCCAGAGGGTCAAATCTATATACCCAACAGCATCAACAATGGAGACAAACATTTGTCCAAGGATGTCATTTCAGATGTCTGTTTCAAATCAGTCAGAAAACCTAGTGACACAACTATTAAACATTGGCTTGACTATTAATTCTCATATTCTTTCTTCCCCAATTACCTTTTTGGCTCAGCAAGCTTACCAAGATTAGCCTCATTGTTGAAACAGCTGAGAGGATATCTGATTTCTAAATACTCCTTTAGATCTTCTGAGATACTGATTTGAGTTTGGGAGTTTTAGTAGACTACGAGGTGTTCCTAAGTTCTGTATAAGTACTTCAGTAGAATCTTGGAAGGAACATAGTGGTGAAATTCAAAAAAATGGTGGTGAGCACTAGGTAAATTTACACAAATATCAATCTTAAGCATCTGAGTAGGTTTGAAAATATAAGTTTAAGAATAAAGTGATCTTTGAAAGCAGATCTTTTAACATTTCATTTAAATAATTTAATACTTATTCATATATTAAATAGTACAAAATTAATCACTGCAAAACCTATCAGTGCTAATTATGGACCAGAGGTTACAGACCTCTCTGGATATGGGAGACAAGTGTTCAGGGACCATTTCCACCTGAAAGGTTGGAATCTGTATTCATACCTCCTTTGTCAATTCTTGTTCCATCAGATTGTTGGACTTTCTGTTGTGGAGCTATCTTAGTGTCTTCTGATGAAGGGATTTAAGTTCTCATGTAATGAATGCCATTTTTCTGGGTTAGAGGAATAATGTAAAGATGATTCAAGAAGGAAAAACTATTTTAAATATAATTTAGTTTTGGGTTTGGGGTTGGTTTTTTTTTTGGTAAATTTGTATTGGAAGGTCGTGATCCTGGATGCTTATGACCCTGAGTAGGTAGTGGCTTCATTTTGTGACATCTTGATACATCAAAATATATTGACAGTAATTATTTTGTTTATTATCCTGAACTCACTACACCTTACCTGGGCCTTACCCTTTTTGATTTTTTCCTATTGGCTGGGTTATGTATCTCTATCTTACAGTCTACTGGCTTTCTCACCCACCTACTGTTTTCTATGAAATGGACTCAGTTCCTAATGCTGGCTGCTTCAAATGTAGATACTGCTGTTGTTGTACAGCTAAAATTTTGATGAAGTATAGGATTAAATTACTTTTACATTCCCCAAGAATTCAGGCTGTATTAGATATCTATTTTTATCTTCAGCTCTTCTTTCAAAACTTAGATTTCCAGAAACACATGTTAGACCTGCCCATTAAAATTAAACTGAATATCCACCTTTATTTTTCTAAGTTACATCTTAAAAAAAAAAAGGAGATTAATATAAATAGAATTGAAAAATACAAGTTTTAGCAAAGTATATTTGTACTATAATATATTCTTTAGATTTTTTTTTCAGTTAAAACCCTAATTTCTTTTAAATACTGTCTTCAGAAAGACCAATCATTTACTTCAGAAAGTAAAACTGAAGCTGGTGTGAATATTATCACTGAGCAATTTGAAATTGAATTAGGTGAATGACTGTAAATTCTGTAGTTACAGATCTTATACATTCATGAATATAAAAATGCAAGTTATCTTAAGCTATGTTTATATTACAACTGAAGTTGAGACTGTAACATGGAGGTAGCCTGAGATTGTTATTTTTTTCCTAAAACTAAGTAGAAGGAGTTCTGAAAAATTCTCGGTATAGTTGAGGATTGGGCTTATTAGAGAAAAGTATAAGCTAAAGACTGACCTGTAATTGCTTTGACAAAATCCAGTCTCACATCTTCACTGAAGAGGCTACCTGTGCTTTCCAAATCAAAACATAGAAATGCTTATGCCTCCTGTGATCACAAGTTCTCATCACATATATATTTGGTGAACTGCATGCATTCAGACCAAGTTAGGTATATCTGAAAATGTAATGTAATGTGCTACACTCAAGTGTTAGCCACTGAGCAAAGGAGATTTTTATGGCCTAAGATGATGTGTTATATAAAAAGAAAGCAAATATTATGCAATTCAGAATTATTACAGGAACTTTTAGATAATGAACAGATTTTGATAACACTCATTGGCACCTTTACTTTGATATGGCTGTATTAACTTCCAAATTATCACCTTGTGGCTTCCAAATTATCACCTGCTTACCCAACATGTTTAATTTACTCCAGACAGAATCTACCTTCTTCAGTGTGTCCATTTTTGTTGCATAATCATCAAATTTAGGAGCCATTAAATGACAATGAATACTTTCTTTCATGTTTTTTATACAATCCAGAACATTTTTGCAGAGTACAGTAAAGATCCTATAAATTCTACATATGCTTTTTGGAGCACCTTAGTGTAAATGCTATGGCAAACATGAGCTTTCATATTTTCTCTTTTATGTCAGAAATCTTATAGCCACTGCAACGGTCTCAGGAAGCTCACCTTTATAATAGCTCTGTGCCCTTCTTCACTGCTGTACTGGTTTAACTCATATGTATTTAAATATAAATATACTGAAACTAATCCTTGAAAGGTAAAGCGAGAGTATTCTAATTTTTTTCTTAGAGCTTGTAGAGATAGGCAAAGACTGCACAGGCCACCCGAGCCTGGAACAGCCAGGAACTGAGGCCAAAGTCCTAGATCAGTGTATTCAGTAGAGACCACAGCTGGAAGTGGGGTTTTATCAGATACATTTGCTACAAAATGCAAGTGTTTCAGTCTCTTCTTGCTGAATATGGCCAAGATTCAGCTGGAGAAAAACAAAAGCAAACCCTGCAAAGTTGAAAAATTTCCATTTTTGGGTGGTTTGGTTTTTTGGTTTTGTTTTTTTTTTTTTTTTTTTAAAATAATATTTCAAGACCAAATTTGCTTGAATTGCAGTAAAAACAACAATCTTTTTAGTCTGGGTTTTCTTTTGTTCAATATGAAATTGGAAGTTGCTTCCATATTTTTTTTTTTCATTGGGCCAGTAAGCTGAAAAATACAGTCTTCACAAAAGTATTTTCCATACAATTTTTCTTCTGTCAATTACAATAAAGATCTGAAAGTAAAATTGGGCAGGTTTATTGAACTGGGATGTACAATGGAATTGGGTTTAATTTTCAAATTTGTCAATTTGTCAAACCCAGTTAAGTGTGTAAGGTTCACAACAATAAACATATTTTCATTTATTTCTTCTGGTAAAAATCTGTAGAACACATACTCCTGAGGTTTTATTTAAAATTTTTCATACATGTATGTAGCAACAGAGCTTTTAAAACTTGGTCCAAAAGTGAAGGAATATTGACCTTTTCGAATTTTAGCCCTCTTTATTTATTCACTTAGATACTATCTGCTAGTAGTCATTCCAGGGGTCCTCTGTTGCTGGTATTGTACTTGACTGGGAGAATATTAAAAACAATAGAATACCTAGTTACCAGCTCTAATTCTCATAATAAATACATACATGAATAAACATAAAAGTCTTATGTTTTCCTATATATATTAAAATTTCTGTAATTTTTAAAATTCACTATTAACTAATTTATGTTTAGGGACTTATCAGTTATTCGTTGACATTTCCACCTCCACAAGTTGATTCAATGGTTACATTTATACGACTGTCAAAGCATGGATTAGCTTCAAGTGTTCAACTACTGCCTGTTCTGAAGTCTTTTTCCTCCAAAATAAGAGGAATATTTCCAATCAATGTACTGGGAAGAGTCTCTGAAAGGTGTCCAGACACACCCTGATACACCCTTTTTCAAACAGCTCCTGTTTAGGAGCCTAAACCCCTCTTTTTCTCCACAAAGTAAAAGACAATTTGGAGTAGGGTAAAGAACTAGGAGAGGGAAGAATAAATTAAATTAAAATATTCAGATGCTTTATATCAGACAACCTATGTGAACAACTCTTAAATCAACATTTATTAACAAGTCACCAGTATCCCATCTGATATTAAAAAATATACGTACAACTGTTTAGATATAAACACCCATAATTTTCACCTCTTCAGAATTTTTTAAGCATGTGAAGTCTAGAAAAAATTCATTTTACTATGAAAAATTAATTTGAAAACTTCTGCTTCTTAGCAAACCATTATATTTTGCAATGTGTTTTATTGCAAACAGCAGTCAATTAATTTTGAACAAGACAGAAATGAGCATAGGCACAATCAATGTAACCGATTGATTGGTTACATTATTGTGAGTTTTTGTTACCAGATAAAATTTTGATACTAAAACCTGGAGAAAAAAATAATGCTAAGAATCATAGAATTGTAAAATTGTTTGGGTTGGAAGGGACCTTTAAAGATCCTCTAGTCCAACCCCTCTGCCATGGGAGGGAGAATATATGATGCATATTAATAATATTAACTTAAGTCATCAGAGAACCTGATTCAAAGACTTGAAAAGTCAACAGCCAGATTTTCATTGATATCAGTGGATTTTGGATGCAATTATAAATATTTTTCCTCTTTTTGTCGTGCTTATTCCTTTCTATATTCACGATTGTCAAAAAAATTTGTCCATCCTAATATGCGTGACTACACATACATATATCGGAGATCTGCAGAGGAAAGGGGAGTATATTTTCTGAATTTAATTCTATGTACAGAAGCCAGTAGATATAGTATATTTTCTAATCAGGTTAGCTACTATGACTGAGAACCAAATAAGAACCCAGGCACATAAGGTTAGGCCCGTTTACTTGCCTGTATCTGAACCTTTAGGAAAAAAAATTCTTGCTCATCCACAATATAAAACAAGGAAGCACTTAGAATGCAACATCATCTACAATTTTCTTTATTTAAATTAACTTGGGACATAAAATTCTGTTTATTGGCAGTTTTAAGCGACATGATGCTTTCATAGTAAGTAAGGGTATATTGGAATCAACAAATTAGGTGGTCCTCTGCCCAACCCACCAGAGAATGTTTGCGGTACTGGAAGCTGCAGAAAATATGACTATGGCTGCCATATGCCTTTGCAATGCACTTACAGTGGATGCAACTGCCACAGTTTCAAATCTAGTGAAGCAAAATCCCATCTTCCTTAGGACTGCTTGAAGCAAATAGCAGGCCCTTTCCCTTGTTTAAACTCCATTACTGTGCATGAAAGACAAGTTATATATTTTAACACTGCACAGTCATTGTAAAACAACTTAAGACTATAAACAGTACCTGGAGCAAACTGGAACCTCTGCCTCCTACTCCCAGGTGACTGAACAGCCTGCTGGAATACCAGATATTCTCTGCCTCTTTCTTTCCTTGTCTTTAATTATGGCATGGAAATGGAACTGCTTCCATGGGAAAGAGATGATAGCAGAGTGCCTTGTAACATTATAATGAGTAAAGAATCTATGAGGAGATATGAAAACTGGCTCGGAGTTCATGCAGAGAGAGGAAAGAACAAAATACTTACTCTAATAATACTGTAAACCCCATCTAGCAGTACCTTGAAGAAAAAGAGTTAGCTGTTTAATTATTTCAAAATATGGTGTAGGTGTGTGTATTTAGGAGAAGGTACTGAAATATGAATATGGAGGTGTATGACTAGGACTCTGATGTGTTTAACTCTTGCCTCCACATTGTTTAGGTGCCTAACTCATGGTTTGAAAGTCCACTAAGGGTTTGGCTGCTAGAGAAATTATATTTTTAGAATTTCAGCTTTATTTTCTTTAACTTTTTAAAACCATGTTCCTAAGACTTTGTTTATAGAAAACATTGGAAAAAATTTCATATCACTATGAATTCATTGTTGTGTTTCTATAGCACATCCAAGAGATCCACAGGAACCTAGTCGCTATCAAGCTATTGAAAATACCTGGTTAATAATTCATTTCTTTCTTCATGAGGCAGAAAATTTTAATTGCAATTATTTGCTAACATACTTCCAAAGTTGCTTAATTAACCAGCACAAATGTGTAATGATATGATCAAGAATGTTAATAATGCTGATAATTTTTGTGAATACTCACATTTGATAGCATGACTTTGTGTAGCTTTTTTCATGACCAAAAGGAATGAAGCTTTGTTATTATCTCTGCAATTTATACTATGACCAATTTAGGAATCTAAATCAGTTAGCTAATTTCCACAGTGTTTTTGAACTTACTTTATCACAGCTAATATTTACTCATGATGCAGCAGGCAGACAGCAAAGAGCAGAGTAGGGAAAATGGCATCAATTACAAGAATAGAGTACAACAGAAAAACAGATCTCATGACTTAGCCCTTTATAAAGAATTTTCATTAGCTGCAGACATTTTAAAAGCTGACATAGAATCATAGAATCATAGAATAGTTTGGGTTGGAAGGGACCTCTAAAGGTCACCTAGTCCAACCCCCCTGCCGTGGGCAGGGACATCTTCAACTAGATCAGGTTGCTCAGAGCCCCGTCCAACCTGACCTGGGATGTTTCCAGGGATGGGGCATCCACCACCTCTCTGGGCAATGTGTGCCAGTGTTTCACCACCCTCAGCGTAAAAAAATTTCTCCCTTATATCTAGTCTAAATCTACCCCCCTTTAGTTTAAAGCCATTCCCCCTTGTCCTGTCGCAACAGGACCTGCTAAAAAGTTTGCCGCCATCTTTTTTATAAGTCCCCTTTAAATACTGATATTCTGCAGTTCTTCCAATATGTTGTAGCTTTTCTCACTGCTTTGGACTGGGGCCAATAATCTTATCTTTCTTTTATTTTTTTAAAACATTTTTGTGGTCTTTACATGAGAACAAATGTAGACAATGACAGATGGATTCTACATTTCTCTGTCTATTTAAGAAGCAGTGAGACTACGTGATCCCTTCCAAGTAGAAAAAAGGAAACCCTTAATCAAAAGTAAATAATGCAAAAAATATTAGTAGCTTACTTTCTTAGGGGACACAGACACATCCAATTATATCACATATCAGCTGCTGACGTCCTTCCAAAAAACCACAAAGTATAAGCCAGAACAGGAACTGCAAGCTGTATCTGTTAATACATAGCCTTGTCATATAGCATTGTCATTGCTAATAGCAGTCTGAACTTTATGCCGAGGTTGCAAGGCTCAGGACTGGAGTTTGTCAGGCTTGCTCTCTCTGAATCTACCAGTATCCCCAAGTCCTTCTCCGCAGGGCTGCTCTCAACACATTCATCCCCCAGTGTGTATTGATACTGGGGATTGCCCCAACCCAGGTGCAGGACCTTGCACTTGACCTTGTTGAATTTTATGAGGTTCACATTGGCCCACTCCTCAAGTTTGTCAAGACCTCTCTGGATGGCATTCCTTCCCTCAAGTGTATTGACTGCACCACTCAGCTTGGTGTCATCCACAAACTTGCTGAAAGTGCACTCAATCCCACCATCTATGTCATTAATGAAGATATTAAATGGTATTGGTCCCAGTATGGACTCTTCAGGGATACCACTCCATGGTTTCCATTTGGACTCTGAGCCATTGACTGTAACTTTGGATGCAGCCATCCAGCCAATTCCTTCTCCATCAAACAGTCCATCCTTCAAACCCATATGTCTCCAATTTAGAGGTAAGAGTGTTGTGGACAACCATTATCAAAGGTCTTACAGAAGTCAAGATAGATAACATCAGTTGCTCTTCCCTTGTCCACTGATGCAATCACTCCATTGTAGAACTGATGTAGGGTGGAGAAATACAGGCCTGATATGATAGCAGAGTCCTTGAAAAGTGCAGAAACAGGTTGCAGCATAGAGGAGTATAGGCATAGGATAATAAAAGATGGGAGATAGGCTTTTCACTAGACACCCCTTGGCTATAAACAACTTACCCGTGACGAGTTAAAGAAATGCAGACCTGGAGCTGGACAAAACTGAATCTTACTGGTAAGAAAGAGAACAGAGAACATGTACCTAACATATATAAAAAGTACCATATCTAGCCAATTTAGATGTAACTTGGAGTTGCAGGCCACTAAAGAAAGAGCATGCTGCCAAACATATGAAAATGACTGCAAGTGGACTGTAGAGAGAGGAGGAAGAATCTATCAACATGAACATTGTATCTGCCTGTCTTGGCAAAGGACTCCAGATGCTAACAATTCATGGTAACACTCTACCACACACACCAACACCAGAAAAAGCTTAGGATACAGGAGCAGGGGAAGGGTGAGCATAACACCAGGAGAAGAAGTAGAAGCTGAGAATTGTGTATTTAACAATTTTAAGTGTATAATTATTTTTTCTTTTCCTGTAATAATTATCTAGCTAACAATTATTAGATTTCAATTATACTAACAATAAAATCTTTGCTTTATATGTATATGAAGTGTTCTTTCTCTTTGCCCGTAAACAAGATTTTGAGTGTAACAAACTATGGAAAAGATATCCATAAACCTTTCTCATTCTGGCATTAAAATTCTTGGGGATATTTTTAGAGACCTTTTTCAGCATCTCTGTTCCTTACAAGGCACACAAGTGTAGTAGAAAATCTGAGAGTGGGAGAATGACTGGATGAGTCAGGAGCACAGGAAAAAATAGCTTTGCTGTTTGCAGGAGGAAGAACCAACATACATGCTGTAGAGATACTGGATAGCTATGTAAAGGTTTTTCAGGGGCAATTTCACATGTACCTCTGTGCCAGAAAAGACTTTTAAACAAATTCACAGCATGTATTTGGTGAGTTTCTTTCTGAACTGAGTTTAGCCTTATACCATGTCACTCCAGTGCCTGCACTGGAGTTACTCTTGATTTACACTGTGGTAACTGAGATAACAGTTTGCTCCAGTGCTTAAAGCAAACATTTAAGCAGAGTTGAGCATGCAGGAATAGATTCAAGTGACATCCAAAATATCATCAATGTTATGCAACTGGAAAAAGCAACAGTTAACAAGCCCAGTGAAGCAATAATAAACTGGGACTTGACATTCCTCCCTTGTCTCCAGGCTGTTGGCTTGTGCAGTACAGAGCACTAACTGTCCATTCACTGAATTTTGTCAGTCTGATTATCTTTTTTCACCTGCAGGGACTATCCAGTGTAACAAGGCCTTAGAAAAAGATCATCATTCTTTTAGCCTTTTAAAGTAATTGAAGAGACAGCTTCTAGATGGTTTAACCCCAGTGACCTTTTATGAAATGAATATGTGGATGCTAGTGGGCCTCTGGAGTTGTTTGTTGCTCTTTTTTTTCTGTAGCCATATTATAACTCAAAGACCCAAGCTCCCTGAAAAATCATTCCTTCATTGTTCTTTTCCCTGATGGTAATTTTAGTGGTTCTATTATTCCCTTCAGTCTTTGTTCCTCTCTACACCTTATTGCACAAGATGGAAGGTATAAACACATAATTTAACAACACTCACTTCCCAGTCATCATCTAGCATGGAACATTTATGTCTCTTAAATTACAAAGTGCCTGTGCTCTGCAATCATATTCTGAAATCTAGACCATAGACCTGATCATAAATATCTTGACAGACAAAACATTTGCTATAGGCCGTAGTCAGAGTGGCCTTATCAGCTTCCAATTAACAGTGATTCATCCAGGGTTCCCCAAGTGATATAGCTTTAGCCTGACTTTGGTCTCAGTGAATATCTAGTTAACAAGTAATGTCTCCCTTGGCCTCTTGATTTCCTTGCCTACATTTTGCCCTGTCTTATTTTTCTGTAGATAACTCTATTACTGGACCTTGTTTGTTAGTAGGTTGTCTTAAAGACTTCAGCAATGCTTTGCTCACCAAAAGGAAATTGAGCAGTTAATAGTTAGTTAATAGATTCCCATGCTTGTGTTATATTTTTATACATCTGCTAAACACTGCCACCTGTCCTACAGGTGATTTCTGAAGGACTATTACAGTTCATAGGATAATAAGAGTTCAAGTTAGAACATCAGAAAATCTCTAGTTCAACTTCCTGCTCAAACCAGGGTGAACAATGATACTTTTGATGCCATACTTTCAATTATTTTTGTTAGCCTTCCCTTTACTTTCAACAGTGCTGCAGAATGTATTCATTGGGAGGCAAATTGTGGGTTTATAATAATGATATACCTTGTTCTTTTCCAATAACTTATTTGCTTTATTGATTGATACTGAAAACTGAGCTGATGTTTATGTGAAGCTGTCTATTATATCCCTAAGGTTTCCCTTCTGATTATTAATGGTCACATCATTTAAATACGTGCATTGATTAGCTCACTCATGATCATAGAATCATGGAGTCATAGAGTCATAGAGTCATAGAATGGTTTGGGTTGGAAGGGACCCTTCTTATAAGCCCCCTTTCTACATTGGAAAGGCCACAAAAAGGTCTCCCCAGAGCCTTCTCTTCTCCAGGCTAAACAATCCCAACTCTCAGCCTTTTTTTCATACCATAGGTGTTCCAGTCCCATGACCATTTTTGTGGCCCTCTCCTGGACCCGCTCTAACAGGTCCATGTCTTTCTTGTACTTGACACAGAGCTGGATGCAGTACTTCAGGTGGGGTCTCACGAGAGCGGAGTAGAGGGGGAGAATCACCTCCCTCAGAGATTATTCTGGACATGCTTCTTTTTATGCAACCCAGGATACAATTGGCTTTCTGGGCTGCAAGCGCACATTGCCAGCTCTTAACCAATTTTCCATCCACCAGTATCCACTTACCAGAGAAGTGATCAGAGGCATCAATGTCTCCTTTAAGTGATAAAACTCATTCACCTTATCCAGGACTTAGAGTGTTAACCTAGAACTCTTTGGAGCATGCTAAACAGATGTGAAAGAACTGTACAGCCTTTGTCTTGTTCTGTTCTCCATTGGGAAGGTCCTTCATAATCCTTTGCAATCTAAGTTGTGTCACTTCTGTGCCCTTTTCCAGATCACCCTAGAATCATTCCAATCGTATAGTTTCAGGAAAGTGATGTTGAATGCCTTTTGGTATTTTAAGGACAAAAAAGGCCTGCAAAAGTGACAGAGCATATAACAGTGGTATTTCACAGGCAACTTCACTAGGCAAATTGAAATTTTATGGGCAATTTCACTAGGTGAAGGTAGGAACATGTGCCTCCAAGGAGTCACAAGAACCTTGTATAGCATATATTTCACAGTGGTTGACAAAACAGGAAAACTATGGTCATGCGTTCTGCAGGGTAAGTGTGTCTCAGAAATATATCCAATTCCTTATTTCCTCTAGATCCCCCTATAAACACAAAGACTGACACACCCATATACAATGCCTAATCCATCAACCCTAAGATCTTCCCAGGTATTTTAGACAGTATTTGGATAATCAATGAGACACTGGTATTTTTAACATTGCTGTATGTTCAAGGATCTGAAGAAAACTTTATCTCATAGTCACCATCACACTCTACACATTCATTTCTGGTTGCCTGGAGTCAGTAGCCAGAATAAATTATGTGCCTAAAATTAATTGCTAGAAAAATACTTATTAATGTCAACATAATTTCAACCCTCCCAAAACAAGCAAGACTGGACTGAATATGAAGGAAGTCAGATAAAAAACTTAAATTATATATTTTGGTCTATTGAAATGTGAAATCTGCATTCTGAGCTAGATTTGTCAAAAAAAGGATGTTCAGAGGGTTGTACTCTACCCATAATTTCCACTCAATTAGCAACTCTCTGAAAAACCTTAATTTGTTTTTAAGTTTTAAATACAATGACAATATAGAACTTGATTGACTGCTGGCATTCTAATTAGGAGACTACAATTCAGAACATTAGGATCTCTAACAATTTCATAACACTGATTGTATTTATGGTTGGACTCGATGACCTTAAAGGTCTTTTCCAACCTAAATGATTCTATGAGTCTATTTTAATAAATTATTTTATTGTCCAAAATGTTAATCTCTTTCCTGTAACCCACAATCATCCTCTCCCTCCTTTCTCAATGCTAACTCAGTTGTTTACATGACAACATAATATTTGGAAAGTTTTAATGTCTTCATCTTTTCCTAGTTTTACTTAGCTACTGGAAACAAGAGAACATCATCACATGTCAGTTAATCCCCAGTGAGCTGCAAATAACATTTTAGGAAAGACTGCAGTGACTAATACTTTGAAAAAGAAGTGTATTTATTCCTGATATATTTAGTTCAAACAACACAAAGTAACACCTCATAAAACTTCTAAATAAAGTTAATGATGAGTTTATAACTGATAAATGTTTAGTCTAATAACTTTAATTATACACCAATATTGGAGGGCAGCAATTTACTGCTTAGTAAATTAGTCCCTATCCTACAATTCTGCTTATAAATTTGCCACTTTATCATAACAGAGTATTACACCGTTATGACAGTCTTGCTAAAATAACTATGCCTTTCATTTGGGGAATCAGTTTTATATGGCATAATTAAATGATTAAAACTGATAGTAATTTTATATAGAAATTCTACAGGGAATATCAGAAGAATAACTAAAAAAGGCAAAATGTGAGTCATGAAAATTATTTTAAGAGCAAGAGGTTTGTAATACACTAACGGAGTATTCCATGTTTTGCTCTCTGTGCTGAGTGTGATACAGTTGTTGCATCTGTTACATTACACATAATTTTCTAGCATTAGTGACTTTGTTATGATTGTCGTACAAATTAATAATAAATTAGTACTACTTCTCTCTCTTGACAATAAATGTTTACTCACAAAAAAAAAATTCTGAGGTCTATCACATTTTTTCCTGTAATGTTTTAAATTTACTAATACACAATTTTAGTGTTTTTAAGTATGTACTTAAATAACTTTGGATTTAGGTAGTTTAACAAATTGCAGAATAACTTTTGCTAGTATATCTAGAAACCACAATCATAGGTTATCCCTGAATAGTCATTGAATAAAAATCTATATTGATAAAAGGCTAGATATAAAATTATGTGATTATAATACTCTATGATATCCTTTACATTCATGCAAACACAATAAGTGTTTTGCAATAAGGCTAGTTAGGAATCTATCTGTTTGCATGCACGTTATATCACTTTACTTTCCCAGTACCACTGAATACATGGGACCATAAATAGTCTGCAAGCAGCATGATGATGTTTTACATGTCATTTTCATTCATACTAGCTTATAATTTGAAGCCAGAAGTTATGATGTAAAACTGGATATTATCTACTATAGAACAAGAAACTGGCTTTTACATTTTTATATAGTCTGTGGAAGACAGTATCTTCTAACACTGAAGTGTTGCATTGCCTGCAGCTGTCTTCTCAGCAAGATAAGTAATTATTTTCTAAGATTCAGTATATTGAGCATGATAGCATCCATTTAAAATGCTTCATTGTCTTTAATTTTGAAATTTCAATGAAGTTGGTTTGGCTTCTTAAAGACTAGACTGATATGCTAAATGTAGTAACAGAAGCTCTGAAAACTAGTTTTTTCCTCCCCTTCCTTCCTTTGTGAGTACTGTACATTCTTTGTAAGTAGTAAGTTTTTCTAGTTCAGATTATACTGTAGATTCTTGTTCTTGTTTTGTCACATATCTTTCTTACACCTATTTTGAAATGTTATAAGTTTTTGTTTTCATTGCTACCAAAGGGAGCTGAGCCAGAATTTTTTTCCATCCTCCTTAAGTTTTTTGAGATTTAAAAAAATTCTTATTCTGCATCCAGAAAAAAGTTAGAAAGAGAGTAAGACATAGTCCAGAAGACATTTGAGTATGTCATATCAGTGGTGAGGATGTTTAACAGGAAAATGTGATAACAAAAGCTCTGTTTTGCCTGATTCAAACTGGAGATTTGCATTTCAGTGCTAATCATCCTACAGAGGCATACTAGCCATTGATGTTGAATGTTGTGGAACAGGATATGACCGTTTCCTTTGCATCAAAGCAAAGACAGAAACTGGATTTCCCATTTATCTCGTGGCTTCCCTAACCACTGGCCTACTGCACTGTAATGTTTTGGCTTTCCCAAAGAAATAGATGAGGTTCAGAACCCTTTCAAAAATCTGTGTAACAGCTCCTGTCTAAACTTTAATGTTCTTTCTTTTGGTAATGCCATCAAAAATAGAAATTAATCTGTTTTGTCACTACCTATAGAATTATTATCGATGCTAGATAGGAACTCAGGATAAATCTGTAGAAAGATATATATTCTGTTGTAATTTGTGTTATATTGTATTCTTGTGGGGGTTTGGAATAGGAGGGTTTAAGTTGCATTGACTGAATGATGAATTACCAAAAAGGCCTGTTAAGAAAAAATAAAAATCACTGATAATGTATAACCCACAGTGCTGTAACTGTGTACCTCAAGCGTGCATTTTCTGATGCTTCTTTTTCTCTTCATAAATTTTACTTAACAATGCATTAAAATGTGTCAAGGTTTCTCAGGAGATTAGGGTAATAGATGAGCTTTACAAAAGGATTTAATTTGTTAAAATATGGATCACAGGTTTTGGAGAGTCTTCCTGTAGAAAACTGATTACATGCCAGGGCTGTGAGTGCATTCCCCTCGGGCGGGTCTTTGGTGGCCTGGGCTGATGGCCAGCTCAGGCATATGCAAGTGGCAGGCTTTGTGATGCCTTAGCAGAGTTCAGCCCCTCTTCTGCTTGGGGCTTGCTTTCAAATTCAAAATCTTGCCCTTGGCCTCTGTCTGACCAACATGGCAGCTTTGCCTTGAGCCTGGTCTCCTATCTCTGACCTGGCCTCCAGACTTTCCTTTCTGTCTTGAGCTTGAACCTGCCCTGCACCACAGGTGTGTAGGGTAAACATTGGACTCTTGATTGCCTCTGGCTGCTGCCCCCAGAGCTGCCCTGCTCACCTAGTTCAGCCATAGCAGGGCTGCGCCCTGTTAGCCTAGTCCCTTCCCCATCTGCCCTGCTGTGACTGCCACCCCTCAGTCTCCTCCTTGGCATAGCTGTGGGGAAGTAGAAACAAGCTTGCAAGTATAGAAGTAAAAAGCCTTACTTCTAGATTTTTCTCCACCCACTTATAAAAAACCCAAACCTACATGAAGATAGAGTATGCTTACAGCATCAAGAAACATAAGGAGGGGAAGAAGGTACAGTTAAACATACCATTACACAAAATACTGCTTCTACACCTGCATAGTGCTTTTCAGCACAGGACGGTAAGACAATTTACAAGTATTGATAATCTGAACACTGGCAAAATAAAGACTTCATCAATGATGTAGTTTAGAATAAGAACTGTATTGATATTACTGTTTACTTCCTAATATGCATTCCTCCTAAGAGTTGTACTTGTATACATTGTAATTAGTTATAAAAAGTATGGTTACGTCTTTCATAACAATAATGCAAACTGTGAAAACAAAACTAACATTAAATTCTAATCAGTCATGCAATTGGTGAACAATACAAAAAAATATATTGTATTGTTAAATTTGATTTTTTCTCCATTTCTGTTAGCAGGTTTTCTATCTTCTGTTGAATATTTTGTGAGCTTTTTGCTATTTTCTTACATAATTCCAGCTTGCTTAACTTAACTGTAAGCAGTTTTATTTTGAAAATATAAATGTGTTTTCAGGGTTTTCTGTTTTTAGGACAATCTTTGCAGTAATTCTATCTTACTTAATAAGCAAAACTGGTGCGCTTTTGAAAAAGAGTTATCAGCTAAGAGCTGGTTAGCTTCCACTAATTTCTTTCTATTTTATATATAAAGAGTGAAGAAGATGATATCTGTAGTCTCAGACTTCCCATGAAATGATCTTGAAGATTTACTAACTCTGAGGTTTGTTGTAGGCTTCTTTAAGCATGAAATCAAGAAAATAAGTAACTTCTTAGTTTTATGTTTGTCCTGGTTTCGGCAGGGATAGAGTTAATTTCCTTTCTAGTAGCTGGTACAGTGTTTTGGATTTAGGATGAGAACAAAGTTGATAACACACCGGTGTTTTAGTTGTTGCTAGGTAATGCTTACACTAGCCAAGGACTTTTCAGCTTCCCATGCTCTACTGACTGAGGAGGCTGGAGGTGCACAAGAAGCTGGGAGGGGGCACAGCCAAACTGGCCAAAGGGACATTCCATACCATGTGACGTCATGCTCAGTACATAAACTGGGGAAAGCTGGCCGGGGGGGCCGCTGCTCGGGGACTGGCTGGGCATCGGTCAGCGGGTGGTGAGCAATTGTGCTGTGCATCACTTGTTTTGTGTATTATTATTATTATTATCATATTATTATTATCATTTTATTTCAATTATTAAACTGTTTTTATCTCAACCCACGAGTCTTTCTAACTTGTGCTCTTCCAATTCTCTCCCCCATCCCACCGGGGGGGGGGGAGTGAGCGAGCGGCTGCGTGGTGCTTAATTGCTGACTGAGATTAAACCACGACAGTCCTTTTTGGCGCCCAACGTGGGGCACGAAGGGTTTGAGATAATAACAGATTAACCGGAGTGTATTAAGGAACTTATATCTGTTAATAGTTGAGGGTCACAATGTTGGTTTCTCTGTTCTCGATATTGATTTGTATAATCTGCATCGCGCTCTTTTTCCTGCTGTACATGTTAAAGATTGGTGTTGGGTTTTGCAGTTTGCTGTGGTCTGCAGTGAATAGTAATGTCTCGCTTGTGAGGTTTGTTTTTAGAACATTGACCTTGACGTTTCTGTGGTATGTAAACTTCGCAATGAAGCCGTTACTGTACCATGGATACCATATCGTGGAGACAACTAGCAATTGCAGTAACTTTTCTGAGAGTTTTTTTACGGAGGAAATACAGAATGGCAGTGTCACTACCTTCTTCTATGATGTTTCCTCCTTCATTACAGTAACTGTTCAGTATTATGAACAGCCTTGGGCAGTTAAGATACTTCTATTAATACTTCTTGGGAATATTGTTTCGGTTTTGTCTAAAGTTGGTAAGCAATTTAAGAATATCATCCAGAGATCTGCCCCAAGGGTGAATAATTATGAGTGGCAGGGTGTGTGGGACAAGATGGGCAAGTACCTAGGCCAATGGGCACCCCCAGTGTTTTGGAACTTCACCCCTGAGCAAGTGCAGAATCCTGAAAAGTTAGTAGAATATTTGGACAAAGTATGCTGTCACCCTGGCAACTCCAGAGAGATGCAGATCATTGCAACGTGCTGGGGCCTGGCCCATGCCTACCGAGCCCTGTTCAACACCATTCAGTACCCTCAAAGGGAAGAGAAGGTCTCTGGCTCTGACAGTAAAACGAAAAGCACTGCGGCCACTCAGACCCGGGCAACAGGCCGTGCAGCCACTCAAACCCGGGCAACACGCACTACGGCCACTCCAACCCCGGCGACAGACCCTGCGGCCACTCAGACTCCGGTGACATGCACTTGCACTGCGGCCACTCCAACCCCAGCAATAGGCCCTGTGGCCACTCAGACTCCGGTGACATGCACTTGCACTGTGGCCACTCCAACCCCGGCGACAGGCCCTGCGGCCACTCCAACCCCGGCGACATGCACTGCGGCCACTCCAACCCCAGCGACATGCACTGCGGCCACTCCAACCCCGGCAACAGGCCCTGCGGCCACTCAGACTCCGGTGACATGCACTTGCACTGCGGCCACTCCAACCCCGGCAACAGGCCCTGTGGCTGAACCAAAGAACGAGCCTGTGCCAGTATCAGTCGCCCCTGTACACAAGAAGAAATCTTGGAAGCGGAAGTCAGCTCGTTTAGTAAGGGAGGAAGAAGCTTCTTCTAAAAGGGAACCGGAGGAAGAAGTATACGAGACAGATGACCCTAGAGAAGGACCATCACGAGAACGGGAGGAGGAAAGCCGGCCGCTGATCGGGGAGGAGGAAGAGGAAGAACTCATAAATGAGGCAGTGACCACCCGATCTCTATCCCTGAGTGAGCTGCGAGATATACGAAAAGATTTCAGCCGTCGTCCAGGTGAGCATATTGTCACCTGGCTGCTCCGATGCTGGGATAATGGGGCCAGTAGCCTGGAATTAGAGGGTAGGGAAGCCAAGCAGCTGGGATCCCTTTCTAGGGAAGGGGGCATTGACAAAGCGATTGGAAAAGGGACACGTATCCTCAGCCTTTGGAGGCGACTCTTGTCAAGCGTGAAGGAAAGGTATCCCTTTAAGGAAGATGTCATGTGTCGCCCAAGCAAGTGGGCCACCATGGAGAAGGGTATCCAGTTTCTGAGAGAATTAGCTGTGCTGGAGGTGATTTATGATGACCTGAACAAGGAACAACTATCCAAAGATCCAGACGAAGTCAAGTGCACGCGACCCATGTGGCAGAAGTTTATAAGGAGCGCACCATCGTCATACGCCAATTCATTGGCAGTGATAACCTGGAAAGATGGAGAGGAACAAACAGTGGATGAATTGGCTAGTCAACTCCGGCAATATGAGGAAAGTCTTTCTTCCTCCATCGTCTCGGCTGTGGAGAAACTGTCCCGGGAGATCCAGCAACTCAGAGAGGATAGGTCCTACTCCTCACCTGTACGGACCAGTATCTCGGCTATTAGAAGTAAGCATTCTTTTGCTCAAGAGAGAGAATATAAAGGGTACACACCATGGGGCACCCTATGGTTTTACCTGCGTGACCACGGAGAGGACATGAGGAAGTGGGATGGGAAACCTACTGCAGCCCTAGGGGCACGGGTACGTGAACTACAAGGGAAAACAATCACAGAAAGAGGTTCTTCCAGGAAAATTGCTGCTCCAGTTTCCAGCGGGCAGTTCCCCAGAGAGAGTAGAAGGGCTGATCTTACTCTTGATCTTAATGAAGAAACTTCTGACCCGTACGTACAAGAAATGAGAAATGAGTACTGTGATGAGGATTAGAGGGGCCCTGCCTCCAGCCAGGGGGAGGAAAGGGACAACCGGGTTTACTGGACTGTGTGGATTCGGTGGCCTGGCACGTCAGACCCACAGAAGTATAAGGCTCTGGTAGACACCGGTGCACAGTGTACCCTAATGCCATCAAGCTATAGAGGGGCAGAACCCATCTGTATTTCTGGGGTGACGGGGGGATCCCAACAGCTAACTGTATTGGAAGCCGAAGTGAGTCTAACTGGGAATGGGTGGCAGAAGCACCCCATTGTGACTGGCCCAGATGCTCCGTGCATCCTTGGCATAGACTACCTCAGGAGAGGGTATTTCAAGGACCCAAAAGGGTACCGGTGGGCTTTTGGTATAGCTGCCTTGGAGACGGAGGAGATTAAACAGCTGTCCACCTTGCCTGGTCTCTCGGAGGACCCTTCTGTTGTGGGGTTGCTGAAGGTCGAAGACCAACAAGTGCCAATCGCTACCACCACAGTGCACCGGCGGCAATATCGCACCAACCGAGACTCCCTAATTCCCATTCATGAGCTGATTCGTCGACTAGAGAGCCAAGGAGTGATCAGCAAGACCCGCTCACCCTTTAACAGTCCCATATGGCCAGTGCGGAAGTCTAATGGAGAGTGGAGACTAACAGTAGACTATCGTGGCCTAAATGAAGTCACGCCACCGCTGAGTGCTGCTGTGCCAGACATGCTAGAACTTCAATATGAATTGGAATCAAAGGCAGCCAAGTGGTATGCCACAGTTGATATTGCTAATGCGTTTTTCTCAATCCCTTTGGCAGCAGAGTGCAGGCCACAGTTTGCTTTCACTTGGAGGGGCGTTCAGTACACCTGGAACCGACTGCCCCAGGGGTGGAAACACAGCCCTACCATTTGCCATGGACTGATCCAGACTGCATTAGAACGGGGTGGAGCTCCAGAACACCTGCAATACATTGATGATATCATCGTGTGGGGCAACACAGCAGAAGAAGTTTTTGAAAAAGGGAAGGAAATAGTCCAAATCCTGCTGAAGGCCGGTTTTGCCATAAAACAAAGTAAGGTCAAGGGACCTGCACAGGAGATCCAGTTTTTAGGAATAAAATGGCAAGATGGACGTCATCAGATCCCAATAGATGTGATCAACAAAATAACAGCCATGTCTCCACCAACTAGCAAAAAGGAAACACAAGCTTTCTTAGGCGTCGTGGGTTTTTGGAGAATGCACATTCCAAATTACAGTCTGATTGTAAACCCTCTCTATCAAGTGACCCAAAAGAAGAACGATTTCAAATGGGGCCCTGAGCAACGACAAGCTTTTGAACAAATTAAACGGGAGATAGTTCATGCAGTAGCCCTGGGGCCAGTCCGGGCAGGGCAAGAGGTAAAAAATGTGCTCTATACCGCAGCCGGGGAGAATGGCCCTACCTGGAGCCTCTGGCAGAAAGCACCAGGGGAGACTCGAGGTCGACCCCTAGGGTTTTGGAGTTGGGGATACAGAGGATCCGAGGCCCGCTATACTCCAACTGAAAAAGAGATATTAGCAGCATATGAAGGGGTTCGAGCTGCTTCAGAAGTGATCGGCACTGAAGCACAGCTCCTCCTGGCACCCCGACTGCTGGTGCTGGGCTGGATGTTCAGAGGGAGGGTCCCCTGTGCACATCATGCAACTGATGCTACATGGAGTAAGTGGGTCACACTAATCACACAACGGGCTCGAATAGGAAACCCCAGTCGCCCAGGAATCCTGGAAGTGATCATGGATTGGCCAGAGGGCAAAGATTTTGGAATATTGCCAGAGGAGGAGGTAACGTGTGCTGAAGAGGCCCCAATGTATAATGAACTACCAGAAAATGAGAAGCAATATGCCCTGTTCACTGATGGGTCCTGTCGTCTTGTGGGAAAACATCGGAGGTGGAAAGCTGCTGTATGGAGTCCTATGCGACAAGTTGTAGAAACTGCTGAAGGAGAAGGTGAATCGAGCCAATTTGCAGAAGTAAAGGCCATCCAGCTGGCTTTAGACATTGCTGACCGAGAAAAGTGGCCAGTGCTCTATCTCTATACTGACTCATGGATGGTGGCAAATGCCCTGTGGGGGTGGTTGCAGCAATGGAAGCAGAGCAACTGGCAGCGCAGAGGCAAACCCATCTGGGCTGCCGCATTGTGGCAAGATATTGCTGCCCGGGTGGAGAACCTGCTTGTAAAAGTCCGTCACATAGATGCTCACGTACCCAAGAGTCGGGCCACTGAAGAACATCAAAACAACCAGCAGGTGGATCAGGCTGCTAAGATTGAAGTGGCTCAGGTGGATCGGGACTGGCAACATCAGGGTGAATTATTTCTAGCTCGGTGGGCCCATGACACCTCAGGCCACCAAGGAAGAGATGCAACATACAGATGGGCTCGTGATCGAGGGGTGGACTTGACCATGGACACTATAGCCCAGGTTATCCATGAATGCGAAACATGCGCTGCAATCAAGCAAGCCAAGTGGTTGAAGCCTCTGTGGTATGGAGGACGATGGTTGAAATATAAATATGGGGAGGCCTGGCAGATTGATTATATCACACTCCCACAAACCCGCCAAGGCAAGCGCCACGTGCTTACAATGGTGGAGGCAACCACCGGATGGCTGGAAACATATCCCGTACCCCATGCCACTGCCCGGAACACTATCCTGGGCCTTGAAAAGCAAGTCCTATGGCGACACGGCACCCCAGAAAGAATTGAGTCAGACAATGGGACTCATTTCCGAAACAACCTCATAGACACCTGGGCCAAAGAGCACGGCATTGAGTGGGTGTGTCACATCCCCTATCATGCACCAGCTTCTGGGAAAATTGAACGATACAATGGACTGTTAAAGACTACGCTGAGAGCAATGGGTGGTGGGACGTTTAAACATTGGGATACGCATTTAGCAAAGGCCACCTGGTTAGTCAACACTCGGGGATCTGCCAATCGAGCAGGCCCTGCCCAGTCAGAACTTTTACGTACTGTAGATGGGAATAAAGTCCCTGTAGTGCACATAAAAAATATGCTGGGGAAGACAGTCTGGGTTATTCCTGCCTCGGGCAGAGGCAGACCCATCCATGGGATTGCTTTTGCTCAAGGACCTGGGTGCACTTGGTGGATAATGCGGGAGGATGGGGAAGTCCGATGTGTACCTCAAGGGGATTTGATTTTGGGTAAGAATAGCCAATGATCTGAATTATGTGATGTTAAGTACTAATTATAGTTATAATAGTTATACTAATACTACACAGATATACTAACCATACTAATAATATTATATGCCATACTAATGTTATTACAATAAGAATCACCCAGACTAATGAAGAATAACTTCAGTGAAACCAAGCAAAGCACAGTGATGATGGTACCAGAACTGACTTCAACATGAAACAATCCAACACCACATACCATCTCCATTTTTCCTGCCCTGAAAGATTATTATGACAGATGGAGCCCGAAGTCATGGACTAAATGAACTCACCGAACATTTTAGAGGGATGGCCCACAGATGAAGGGAATGATATCTGTGTATGTGTGTATATATATATATATAAAAGGGGGTGGTGATTAATGAAAATGTACTGGAAAATGTGAGACTTGAGCATGATGCAAATGGTATAGAATAAGGGGTGGATATTGTCCTGGTTTCGGCAGGGATATAGTTAATTTCCTTTCTAGTAGCTGGTACAGTGTTTTGGATTTAGGATGAGAACAAAGTTGATAACACACCGGTGTTTTAGTTGTTGCTAGGTAATGCTTACACTAGCCAAGGACTTTTCAGCTTCCCATGCTCTACTGACTGAGGAGGCTGGAGGTGCACAAGAAGCTGGGAGGGGGCACAGCCAAACTGGCCAAAGGGACATTCCATACCATGTGACGTCATGCTCAGTACATAAACTGGGAAAAGCTGGCCGGGGGGGCCGCTGCTCGGGGACTGGCTGGGCATCGGTCAGCGGGTGGTGAGCAATTGTGCTGTGCATCACTTGTTTTGTGTATTATTATTATTATTATCATATTATTATTATCATTTTATTTCAATTATTAAACTGTTTTTATCTCAACCCACGAGTCTTTCTAACTTGTGCTCTTCCAATTCTCTCCCCCATCCCACCGGGTGGGGGGGAGTGAGCGAGCGGCTGCGTGGTGCTTAATTGCTGACTGAGATTAAACCACGACAATGTTTTAATCTTAAATCCTCTTTTATTTTATAATCTAAATGTATTTACTTGAAATTGATATTTGCATAATTAAAAATCTTAATTCAAGGAAGGATCTGTCCAAACCATCTGATATATAGTTACTATGAGTCCTATAGGAATAATTGACATATAACACCATTCCATGTGTTGTTGTTTAATTCAGACAAATATTAATACTGTAATATAAATAACATTTAGAAGTGCAATAACCATTTGTATTTTCAGATGAAGGTGTTATGATTCTTCTATGGAAAAGAATAAAAGATTCAGGAATTTAAATAACAAAGCTGAACAGATGCCCAAGGTACTGGCATCAGAAACTCGCCCACAAAAACTATTTCCTGTGCAAATTCACTATATGATTGACAGTTTCCTCTGTTACTTAATTATTGCCCTTCCCTTTTAAACATGGTTTGTACAGTCCATGCATACATTTACTGCTTTGTTGATAAGGCAACTGACAGAAAGGGATACTGTGGATCGTTTGACTGACAGTGAAAAGCAGTGTAAGGTTAAGACACCTATTCTTCCATATCTCTTCCTTCAGACCAAAAGTTGCTTTTTTTTTTTTTTTTTTGCTTTTCTTCAGGAGAAATTACCAAATTTAACCTAAAACCTCATAGGTTGTGAAGACACTATACAGGAATGTAAAACAAAAAATCAGTTCAAATACATTTTATCACTGTGTATTATCAGAAGGCCTGCATAAGCCAGATACCATTTACAGTATTGACAGAAAACAAGACAAAATCGTACATTCTCTAGAATTTCTTATTTTCTTCCTGATCTTTTCTTCTGGGCTTGTTTGATGTCCAGGAGTGGTAAAGCCTGAGCAGAAGTGTTTTGCCCCTGTTGCTTTCCTTTCTGCTTATTTTCAGAGTACTATTATCCTTCTCAGATTTCTCTGATCACAGAATATTTGCTTAGAATCATAAAATGACCTGAACCTATTACTCTGAATGTCTTCTATTTAAGATTGAAGTGATAGTTTGGGATACTTGGAAATTAAGAGGCCTAGAACTTCATCTAGTCAAAGCAGTTGTCTGGTATCTGTATTCCAAGCAAAAAGGAAAAATAACTGACTCATCTGTTTACAGATTGATCAAGTCTCATTAATAGCCTAGAAATGTAGAACATGGAATGCATGTAAATGTATTTCAAAAGACAGGTAATGTGATTTTGACAACTCCAAATTATAAATCTAGTGTAACAATATGTAAAGTTTAAAAGCAGATTTTAAAAGAAAAAAATAATTTGAGACACACAAGACCAAAAAAAGTTATTTTTTGAGATAACTAAAATATTTTGTGACTTACCTGTCTGAATGTCAGTGAAGCCATCTACTACTGAAATGTGTGCAAAATTGTTAATAAAACTTAGGAAGACCAAGATCCATAAATGAAATATGAGGAGATGGCTTAGTAAGTAGCATTAGAAGGTAAGGTATTAGCTTGGAATGAGAATACTGAAAATATCTACAAGGATTCATCTAGCTTTGTGTTAATGTTCCAATTAGTCACCAAGGCACAACAATTAGTAGTGTAGTGATTAAATCTGCTGATGGCACAAAGTTGAGACACTTTATCAGTACAGAAGAGAAACAGAAGAGGAACAACTGGAGAAAGGATAAAAATTAATCATAAGAAATGCAAATTTACAACCTTGGGGTCTATTAAAAATGCTGTAAGCTGTTGTGCTCATTAATTGGAAATAATTGAGAAGGAAAAGGATGTGGGTGTACTTGTTGATGAAAGTAGATCATATAGCCAGAATACTCCGAGACAGATACTTTCACTAGAAATCGAGAAGTACTACTTTTTTTATAAATAGGACAGCCGAGAACCCATTTGAAATTCTGTATACAACTCTGGTTCTCTGTGGTCATGAAGATGAACTGAACTGGAATAAGTGGAGAGAAAGACAGGCAGGATGACCAGGAAAATGGAAAACCTGTCTTACAAACAGACAATAGCAAAAAAAGACAAGGCTAAGAAGGGACAAAATTATTTTCTATAACTAGTCATTACCTTAATAATGTAGTAACAAATCTTATGACTTAAAAAACATACTAGAAACCTTAGGAAGTGGCTCTGTACAATGCTCTACTTCGAACACCATCTACCTGTGATAATATCTTAGATCCTCTACAGTCATTTTTTTTTTCGAAGCCACATAGCTGATTAAAAAGTCAAATGTGATAATAATGTTGCTGAAATATACTATATCTAGATATTTTTTTCTGTCTGTTAAGTCCTCTTTACAATCTTGTTTTGAAAAGAAAAAAAGGTAAAACTGTCTGAATGCAAGCCTGGGGATATTATTTATGATTTGCTGTAACTGGTGGTCAAAGACCAGTATTATGAGAAAAAAACCTTAACTTCACTAAAAGCCCTCCACTTCCCCTATCTGCCTCAGCACATCAATATTAATTATTCAGGTGCAAATCCTCTATATTTCAAGCATTAAAGTTTCATTGTCCTTTGTTTTAAAGGCATTGGATAAAATGAATCTTTTCTAAAGATACACAGTGATAGAAATGTCACAATCCAAACGAAGGGCAATCAGTTATTATGAGTCAATTTCTTCACCAGACGTTACTGTCTAATTAGTAGTATAGCACTGACTCAAAATCTTCACTAACTCCCAAAACCAGGTTTAAAGTGGTTTACATTTTCAAGAATGCAAAGTCTTATTCCACAAATATTTTACCTATTTTCTTGCCAATTCTTAGATTGTAGTTTTCATTTAAATTAAAGAACAAGGATTTTTTTAATGAGTAATATATCAGTACTTATTAACATTGTTAAGGTCAGGCCAAATCTGGGACTCAGGGGAGTTCTCCTCCCCAGTCTGTTTGCTGCTGTTGCCCTTTGGATGTCCAGATGGCAGCAAGTCTGAGCACATACTCCAAAAATATAGATACACACACACACAATACACAGAAGTCCAGCTACACAGATTGACACAGACAGAAAGCAGTGCTCTTCCTGGCACCCACATAAACCCCAGCAGCACTCACAAAGACATGAACAACACAGCCAAATCCTGTTCCTTTTCTCCAGCTCACCAGGGCAGGAGTTCCCCAATTAGCACTCCCCCCACCCCCAACACTCTCTTGATCCACTGGCATATACATATCTGCAGGTCCCTCAAATCCTGACCAGTCTGTCCCAATCATATCTGCCCACAGTCCTTGCCCACACTCTGGGCTCTGTTTACCCAGCCTTCAGTCCTGACCCTGGCTTTGTCTAGATTCTGATCTCTAACTTCATGGCCAGGTCAGCCTGAGGATAAGTAGGGAATCACGCACACAAACACATACACGCATGCACACACATACGCACATGCACAGAACAGAGCTGGTGGAACCTCTTCAAGTCTGTACTGTACTGTTTTCTTCAAAGATCCAACTGTTAGTGACCTAAGAGCTCTGGTCTTTGCTATTTTCTCAGAAATCCACTCTTCATTATGGTTTATGTATCTGTTGTTTTAATTTATTATTGTCTTTGTTTCTTGTTTTTGCCTTTACTGTGAATAGCTGTCACCAAGATATCCTTATAAACCATACTCTTACAAATATATCGTTAGATATATATTTTAGCTTGAAAGTACTCATCATAGTCAAATCAGTTTCAAGATGATTTCAGAGAGCAGTATTACATAAGACTCTCATAGGGTGCAGTGACATGCTTTTATCTGTTGAAAAAAGGTGAAAACTGAAACTTGGAAGCCAAATGGCTACTAGAGAAGACGGAATCATTTTCCCTACCTCTGAGGACTTTTAAAAAAATAAACCCTTCCAGAAAGAAGCAGCTGGTTGCTAGAGATCCAATTTAAAAGCATTACAAAATAATTAAAATATCAGACTGACCAGCAGATTTTGGACATCTTGTCCTTGTCGGTAATTGTACAAGAGAGAAAGGATGGTACATACTGATGATCATACAGAAAAAGCTTGTAAGCTAATACTCTATTAAGAGGTTGATCTCATTTATTTCCCAGAGAGAGACTTTGAATTCACTGCACAAAGAGAAACATCTGCTTTAGTCTAACAAAAGAATTTGCTAGATAACTTGCAAAATCAGTGAGTATTTGTACATCTTATGCTGTAACACGTGCTTACTCTTAAATGGTATTTTTGTATTAGCCTCCTGAAGTACTCTTACTACTAATCTGAAAAGACATGTTATGTTACTGAATGGAAAAAAAAGCAGTTTTACTTTCTTCAGTCTGTCAACAACTGGATTTGTAAATTCTTGTTTTGATAAAAGACTAAACGGCATTTAGCCAAGCTAATGTTTTTTATGCATGTTGTGGTTTAACCTCAGTTGGCAACTCAGCACCACGCAGCCGCTTGCTCACTCCCCCCCACCCCAGTGGGATGGGGGAGAGAATTGGAAGAGTAGAAGTGAGAAAAACTCATGGGTTGAGATAAAAACAGTTTAATAATTGAAATAAAATAATAATAATAATAATATGATAATAATAATAATAATAATAATAATGATAATACACAAAGCAAGTGATGCACAGTGCAATTGCTCACCACCCGCCGACCGATGCCCAGCCAGTCCCTGAGCAGCGGCCCCCCCCGGCCAGCTTTCCCCAGTTTATGTACTGAGCATGACGTCACATGGTATGGAATGTCCCTTTGGCCAGTTTGGGTCAGCTGTCCTGGCTGTGCCCCCTCCCAGCTTCTTGTGCACCTCCAGCCTTCTCAGTCGGTAGAGCATGGGAAACTAAAAAGTCCTTGGCTAGTGTAAGCATTACCTAGCAACAACTAAAACATCGGTGCATTATCAACTTTGTTCTCATCCTAAATCCAAAACACAGCACTGTACCAGCTACTAGGAAGGAAATTAACTCCATCCCTGCCGAAACCAGGACAATGCATGTAAAGCTGTGCTATGTAATGACACCCATCTTCTCCCTGAATTTCCTATATAAGGAAACTTAAATGACATCAAAGGAAGCAATGAAAAAAATAGTAGGAGATAGAATAATCAGGAAGACAAAAGAAAGAGTAACAAGGCAAGAAGGAAAGAGATGGAATAAGCTGAAAGTGATGTACAGGCTTCTGTAATGGGTGGGGAACAAACTTCAGTTACCAAATAAGATGCTAATGAGAGACAGACAGACTCAGTAATAACACTGTCAGAAAATATGATGTTATGGCTCACAAAAGTTGCAGTTTTCAAAAGCTTTCAACGCTACCTCTTGTCTACAAATAGGGAGGTTAACTGGAGGTTTTTTCCCCCTGATTCTAGTGAGAGCTGTTAACCATGTAACACTCAATATATTTGCATCTGTATATCTCAGTACTAGTCTTTTCTTTTTTTCAAAACTTTTCATCAAACATAGGTAGGATATTATGTAACATTAAAGTGTTGAGTGTTGTTTATGTTTACAATACTATATTTGATGTAGTAGTATCTTGAAAAACATTGCTATATCTTAATATACCAGCACATCTATTTGTACAACTTGCACAGTGTTATATTCTTCAAGAGGACATAGAGGCAACATGAGATTTACCATGAAATGTTTATGTTCAAAGTAAATGTATGATTACATTTATTGCAATTTTGAACCTACAGTCTCATAGGTTTGATAATGAAAGTTCCTTTATCAGCAGTGTTACTTAGGGTTTGCATTGATAAATGAATGTACGTTCCACACAGAATAAGATAACCTATAAAGTTGAAGGTCTTGAGTTTGCAAAGACTAAACCAGCTCTAACCTTTCAGAAGAGAATGGATTATCTCTTAGTCTCAATGGTGTGGATGTTTTCCTGGTTGCGTTAATACTGGATTTTCTCAGACTGCTTTCACTTTGTGCAAAAGTCTTTATTCTTGTTATCTGTTTGTACGATACATAACAGAAAGGATTTTTGGTCCATGACATCAAGTCATGTAGCTGCTGCTGGAATACAGTAAATAAAACAACACCAATTGACAATAACTCTGAACCAAAGATAAGAGGTCAACATACTAAGGGAGATGTCTCCAGTTGCGGATCATTGCTATGATGGTTTTTTAGTTAGTTGTCAGGCAGCTTGATTCAAATTACTGTAACCCTAAACATTTATTCAGATAAAATCCTTTAGAGCAATTTATTCTTATATGTGTTTTAGCCCCAGTGTTGTTAGAATAAATCATATCTGGCCTCTCTCTCAAAAGATTCATGCAATCAGGACAAGCTTTAACCTAATTAGTGCTATAATGGCTCTTTTTCTCCAAGCTATTAAGCAAAATAAATTCAACTAAAACCTCAAAACAAAACAAAAGAAAACAGTCTGTTTGACAAAACAACTCAAAGTACTGCTACAATCAAAAGATTTCATGAAAATAGTGTAGGAAATCATGTCATGGAGAGGGGGATGTTTCTTTTGCCTGGACTGGTAGGCAGTTAATGAGATAATGCATTATTCATTTTCACTTAGACAGGAATCCAGCCATAGACGCCTACAGAAAAAAAAACTCACAAACATTTGAGAAACTGGTCACATGAAGAAGCAGATAGACGTCATATCCATCCTCAGAAATTTCTGATCATGTCTCAAAACACATCATTTCTAGCTAACTTATTATGTCAATTCTAGAACTGTTAACGAAAAAATACACACACAAGAATATTCCATAATACATCAATCTACACCTATTAAACAAAAAACAAAAAAAACCCCAACACTTCATCACAAGTTCACGGTTGTATAAATACTTTACACTCTGTTAATTTGCCTCAGTGGTAACATCCTTTTGCAGTTATTTCTGCAAGGACTCGATCTTTCATTTAAGTTTACACAGGAATACTTTTTTTTTTATTTAAAAGAACATAGTAAAAGAATCAGGAACTAATGTAAAGCACATCACAGCAGCAAAGCAAAGCCTGAAATGTGTAGTATGTATGCCAGTAATAAGGAGAATCCAGTCATTCAAGTCTCAGTATTTTGATATTCTCATGGTAGAAGCTGATGGAGCCCTTCTGACCAATCTTTTAATCTTGAAGCTGTTGATATTCTAGTCATCTGTTACAGCCCACGTATAAAACCTCTTTTCATCTGCCCTACGCTACAATGATCCTCACCACATCTTTTCAAAAGGAAAGAAACTCTTTCAGTGCTACTTTCCTTTCTTTTTCTGGTACCCATAAAGGATGTAAGTTTACACCTACAAGTTTCCAACAACAGAGCTGGTTTTTCTCTGTGATATTTTGAGCACAAATGACTGTGCTCATGTGTCAACATGAGATCCTTTATTACCAGCAAACCTCTGTTTCAGTTTTTGATTCCAACAGTATGAGCTTCTCATGATTTATATCTACATATCACTATGAAATCTTAAAGTTAAGGGAGGCTTTTCACCCATGACACTGAATGACTAAAACTGTATACTAATAAAATAACAAATAGCATTAGAAAATTAAATATCACCAATTAATCCTGGGATTTTAACTCAATTAACTAAACTTAATGATATTTCTGATATAAGACAGTAATTGACTTACAAATGTTTATCTTTTATTAGTTTAAAGTTATAAGTGGTAACTGCATTATTTTAGCATTCACAGTCTGAAGATTGGAACTGAAAGCTCAACTAATTGTTAGCAAAATGCATTTTTTTCTCTCTCAATTACTTGCTAAAAATATGGAGAATATTTGTATCAGTCAAGGAAAGTAAAGAATGCTGTGGTATTAATAGTAAGCTGCTTATGGAAGGAAAAGAAGTAAAGAGATGCAGTTAGGAAATGGAAAATTGAACCTGAGCGCTAAGAAAATTCCAGCTAGGAAGATCTATGTCTGAGAAAATGTCTCAAGAAAAGCAGTAAAATCCAGTCAATTAAGGTACATAAGACTAGAATCTCTAAACAAAACATTCGAACATTTGCTGGGGGAAACCTTACTGAAAGAAATATCACAAGGATCTGTTTTACATGTTTCTGAATTTACAAATATAACTTAAATAAATACTGGTATTGTGCTTTATTGCCAAATTTTGTATGCTAATTAGCTAAAGGATCAGTTGCAGTGACTACGTGGTAGATGACAGAGCTGGGCATGTAACTTATTCCTCTATTTAGCACATACGAATAATGTGTAAGTGGCAAGAATTGCTATTGTTTTTTAAACAAGTCTCAACACATATATTTTATAGTCACAGTCAGTTATTTGGACTGAATTAATTTTCAGGTAAAATAGTTTGTCCATTACTCTCATTCCTTTTTTTTAATTATTTAAAAATATTGCTAGATCAATAGGCTCAGCTCTGCTGATTCATTCTCACCAAAGAGCTTCTTCTGTTCCAGCGTTCTGGGAGATTTATTAAGGGATTCGTTTCATCTGTTATTCATTATGCATCTAGCATGCAACAGCTACATTTAATATTATTTAACTTAAGCTGTCTAAAAGTGAAATTTTCAAGGCTCCATTTCACAGAATCAGAGAATGGCTTGGGTTGGAAGGAACCTTTAAAGATCATCTAGTCCAACCCTCCTGCCATGGGCAGGGACATTTCTCTCTAGATCAGGTTCCTTATATCCAATGTATTTAATATACACTCTTTCGGTTTAAAACTGTTACCCCTTGTCCTGTCAGTACAGGCTTTGGTAAAAAGTCTTTCTCCGTCTTTCTTATAAGCCCCCTTTATATATTGAAAGGCTACAATAAGGTCTTCCGGGAACCTTTTCCAGGCTGAACAACTCCAACTCTCTCAGCCTTTCTTTGTAAGAGAGGTGTTCCAGCCCTCTGACCATTTTTGTGGGCCTTCTCTGGACCCACTGTAACAGGTTGATGTCTTTCTTGTGCTGGGGATGCCAGAACTGGATGCTGTACTCCAGGTGGGGTCTCATGAGAGCAGCATAAAGGAGGAGAATCACCTCCCTTGACCTGCTGGCTGCACTTCTTTTTCTGCAGCCCAAGATATGATTGGCTTTCTGGGCTGCAAGAGCACATGGCTGGCTCATGTCAAATTTTTCATCCACCAGTATCCCCAAGTCCTTCTCCACAGGGCTGCTCTCAACACATTCATCCCCCAGTCTGTACTGTACTGGGGATTGTCCTGACCCAGGTGCAGGACCTTGCAGTTGGCCTTGTTGAACTTCATGAGGTTCACATTGGCCCAATTCTTAAGCCTGTCATGGTCCCTCTGGATGGCATCCCTTCCCTCTACCGAATTAGCTGTACCACTCAGTTTGGTGTTACATGCAAACTTGCTGAGGGTGCACTCAATCCCCACCATCTATGTTATTGATTAAGATATTGAACAATGCTGGTCCCAATACAGATCCCTGAGCAACACCACTTGTTACTGATTTGCATTTGGACACTGAGCCATTGACTGTAACTCTTTGGATGCGGCCATTCAGCCAATTCATTATCCATCTAATAGTCCATCCATCAAACCCATATCTTTCAAATTTAGAGGCAAGGAGGTTGTAGGGGACCATATCAAAAGCCTTACAGATGTCTAGGTAGATGAATTCTGTAGCTCTTCCCTTGTCCACTGATGCAGTCACTCCATTGTAGAAAGCCACTAAATCAGTCAGGCACGATTTGCCCTTGGTGAAGCCATGTTGGCTGTCTCTAATCAAATCCCTGTCTTCCATATGCCTTGACAAAGATTACAGGAGGATCTTCTCCATGATCTTACTGGTAACAGAGGTGAGGCTGACTGGTCAGTAGTTCCCAGGGTCCTCTTTTTACCCTTTTTAAAAATGAGTGTGATGTTTCCCTTTTTCCAATTACTGGGTACTTTGCTTGACTACCATAATTTTTCAAATATGATGGAGAGCAGCGTAGCAACTACATCTGTGAGTTCCCTCAGGACCCTGGGATGCATCTCATTGGGTCCCATGGGCTTGTGTACGTGCAGGTTCCTCAGACGGTCTCAAACCTGATCTTCTCCTATGATGGGTGAGACTTCATTCACCTAGTCCCAGCCTTGAGATTCCAGGGACCTGAGAGATATGGGAAGAGCAATTGCCAGTGAAAACTGAGGCAAAAAAAATTGTTGAGTACCTCAGCCTTCTCCATGTCAGTTGTCATCAGATCGTTGTCTCATTTTTCAGGGGGTTACAAATTCTTTTGTCTTCCTTTTCTGACTAACGCACCTGTAGAAGCCCTTCTTATTTTTCTTCACATTCCTAGGAATGTGGAAAAGTTAGGCTCCTCCATAGGATGAGCTATTCTTCCTGTCTTACACAATTATTTTGCTATTAACTACTGAGGAAAAAATTCCTGGTGAGCTTAGATTTGATTCCTGGTTTAGACCCTCAGACTAAGAGCTGTTTTTTCCTTCTTCCTGTCAAGGTCCCTGAATGACAGCACAACCATCTGGTGTATCAACCACTCCTCTTTATATTGTCTGCAAACTTGCTGAGGGTGCTCTCTGTCCCATTGTTCAGATCATTAATGAACATGTTAAACAGTATTGGCCCCGGTGTTGACCCTTGAGGTACGCTGCTAGTGACTGGCCTCCAGCTGGGCCTTGTCATGCTGATCACAACCCTTTGAAGCCTGAGAGTTCAGCTAGTTTTCTGTCCACCTCTGCTTATCTAGTCCTTACTTCATCCACTTGTCTATGAGGATGTTATGGGAGGCAGCAGCAAAAAAAACATCACTGCTCTCCCCTCATCCACCAAGCCAGTCATCTCATTGTAGTAAGCTGGTTGGTTAACCACAATTTCGCCTTTGTAAATCCTGATCACCTTCTTGTGTTTAATGTGTTTGGAAATGGTTTCCAGTAAGATTCCACCACCTTCCCCGGCATTGATGTGAGGCTGACCAACCTGACCAACCCCAGACCCTCCTTCTTGCTCATCTTGAAGATAGGACTGACATTTGGTTCACTTCACCAATTCCTTTAGGCAGCATGCATAAAACAAGAATAAGTATGCCAGTCTCTACCTTATGCAGTCCTCTAACACTATTAAAGCAAATCTCGAGTCCTGAAACATCTCCAAGTGGCACAGAGTGTACTGACCTTGTTGTCATGTTACTAAAAATCCCAGTGCAGTGTCCATTACACTGCCCTTACATTAGAAACACTAAATGAAGAAAAATCATCAAAGAATCATAGAATCATAGAATCATAGAATCATTGAGGTTGGAAAAGACCTCTAAGATCATCGAGTCCAACCGTCAACCCAACACCACCATGCCCACTAAACCATGTCCCTAAGCGCCTCATCTACACGTCTTTTAAATACCTCCAGGGATGGGGACTCCACCACTTCCCTGGGCAGCCTGTTCCAATGTTTCACCACTCTTTCAGTAAAGAAATTTTTCCTTACATCCAATCTAAACCTCCCCTGCCGCAACTTGAGGCCATTTCCTCTCGTCCTATCACTTGTTACTTCGGAGAAAAGACCAACACCCACCTCGCTACAACCTCCTTTCAGGTAGTTGTAGAGAGTGATGAGGTCTCCCCTCAGCCTCCTTTTCTCCAGGCTAAACAGTCCCAGTTCCCTCAGCCGCTCCTCAGAAGACTTGTTCTCCAGACCCCTCACCAGCCTCGTTGCCCTTCTCTGGACACGCTCCAGCACCTCAACGTCCTTCTTGTAGTGAGGGGCCCAAAACTGAACACAGTATTCGAGGTGCGGCCTCACCAGTGCCGAGGACAGGGGCACAATCACTTCCCTACTCCTGCTGGCCACACTAGTTCTGATACAGGCCAGGATGCCATTGGCCTTCCTGGCCGCCTGGGCACACTGCCGGCTCATGTTCAGCTGGCTGTCGACCAGCATCCCCAGGTCCTTCTCTGCTGGGCAGCTTTCCAGCCACTCTTCCCCAAGCCTGTAGCGCTGCATGGGGTTGTTGTGGCCAAAGTGCAGGACCCGGCACTTGTCCTTGTTGAACCAAGAAAAATAATAATCTTTTAGAACCAGAGAGTGCAACTAAATTCCAGGGGTGGAAAACTTGTGCTCTGCTCTGGATGCTTCTAACAGCATAGCCACAGTTTCATATTAATATTAAGAGAAACTATGTCATGGCAGCTGAAGCAAATGAGCATAAATTAAAGCAGTCCTGAATTTCTCTGATGATTCTGAACGGCAAAGCTCAATTTTTTTATTTCCAATTAAAATAATCTATACACTAAGATTGGACACATCCTGCAAGTTTTAATAGTAAGTCATTACCTAGTGAGACAACTTCTCAGAAAATTTCGTGTATTTTCTGTCACTTGAAGCCTTTAAGACTTTCCTGAAGGTATGGAATGTCCTCACTGAATGTATTTGACGAAGAAACTACTCAATGTGAATTTTTGGCCTATGTTATACATTAGACTGGATTATATGATCATGATAGAATCTTTCATAGTAAATTTTATTATTTTAATTATTTTAAATGATACTTAAGGAAATTGCCCAGAAAATGTTGAAGTATCTTGGCTGAACACTTGGAAATATATAACAATGCTTATCTACAATTATTTAAATTTTCCAGCTGTTGTAAATATAAGTTTGCTACAAAGTTATTTGTCCCTCTCCATGGTCCAGTGCAACAGTTGTCACATTTTTCCACCAAAGCTTTCCAGTTATTCCTGATCAATTCTTTCTCCTTCAAAGTCTCATGACCATCTAAAAATCTTCAATAGTTCTTTAATAAAATGAATCAGTTAATGCAGCATTTAGGTGTCAATTTTAGACTAAAATAATGTGGGTCAGATTTTCCCAGTTAACTTTTTAATAACTCAGTTCAGAACCTAATTTTTGTAATGGTATTTTAAGTTATAGGGATGGAGGAAAAGACATAATTCCAAGACATTTTCCCTAGCCCTAATTTTTAGTAATAGTCTTGCTTAAAGTTCCTGCTCTCTGACCAACTAATAAACGTCTGCATCAGGCATGAGGCCTGGTCAGCCCAGCTCTTTTCTAGTAGAATGTAACAGCAAGAGTCCCTTAGCTTTTCTTCCTGTTCAGAGATGTTCTGTATGTAAATGTAATTGCTAGACATGTCAATAACAACAACAACAACAACAATAATAATAACAACCACCACAACAGCAGCAACAACGACATATATCTTTACTAGCATTATAGTGTGAAAGTAATTTGAGAGTAGTATTTGGTTCAATAAAAGTTGTATAGAGACTAATAAGTACCTTTGGCCTTAAAATTTATTGTTCTAGAATATGTTTATTGCCTCATAAACAAGAAACACCCTCAAATTATCATAATAAACTCTGCCACTTACCATGAGTAGAATGCTAAAACCTCTAAACTAGTTCAAAGTAAAATGAAGCATAAATTCATTCCTTTTATGGTGTGGATTGTGCGTTTTGTATTTCTAAAGAGAAAAATCTGTGCACCAACCACCAATTTATTGGAGCATTGTTAATTTGCATATCTAATTTCAAGCTGTACTAATTGCCTTTGAAAATGTCAAGCTTGTTTATTAGTCGTTTCTTATTTTCCTGAAGGAAGGGTCTATTTACACGGACGCATTCTCCATAACCGAAAAATCATTATCCTGGGACCTAAGGAAAAAAATAAACCAACATTTAAAATGTATCATGGCAAGGTACAGCTCTTTTGTCTTATATAATGAAATTTTACAATTAAGTTAGCAGATGCCTCCAGGCATTTTGAACTGAGACATTTTTTCTATTAAGCTTTTCATCTGCTTTAAGTATAATAACTTTGAATATTTGGATTGCTTTGCAATCAGTACATAAATATTTTGTTCTCTATTTTTTTTACATGTATGTGTCACATTTAGTGGTATAACTCCAGACAAAAAGCATTATGAAGTTTAATTATTGTGTGCCTATTTCTTTTGAAAAGAAATAGTATAATCACTAAGATGTCTCAGTCATGAAAAGAATTTCCATAACTGCCCTCTGTGGTTAAGCAGAATTCCTTTGGTTATTTACCTCCTAAAATACCCAACCATAATAAAGTTAGTTTTACTATGCCTACAATAGGAATAATTTAATGTTTAAGGTTTAATTTTATCTGTGATCAGAAGATATAAACTGCTAAATTTAAAACTGCTGTCACTATACTAGTCTAATATGTAAATAGAAACAACTGTGGAAATAAGGAAGTAAAATATTTAATAGACAACATTATTCTTTCTAATCAAATTTGAATAAGTGCAATAATAATCTTTTAAGGGAATCTACAGGGCTTAATCAACTTTCTAATTGTTATAAGATCATAAAATAGAAAATTCTATCCAGGTGTTTAAAACTGTGAACAATAGGAAGTAAAAAAAGGACAGTTTTTGTAGAGGGTTTTGATTTTTAGCTTTATGGAAAATTCAGAACAGATACAGAAGCCCAACCTTACTCACCAGTGCTAACTATTTTGTGCATGAAGTTAACAAGGAGTATATTTTACAAATGTGGTGGTAACAATTGGTTTTAGCTGCTTTTTTTTACTCTTTATTCTTAAAGTGGGATATTAAATCTTTTCTATTTTCCCATTCACATTCTTAGAAGAAAGAAAGAGAGAGAAGGAGGGAGAGAGAGGGAGAGGGAGAGGGAGGGAGGAAGGGGGGAAGGGAGGGAGGAAGGGAGGCGGGGAGGCAGGCAGGAAGGCAAGAAGGCAAGAAGGCAAGAAAGAAGGTAAGAAAGAAAGGCAAGAAAGAAAGAAGGCAAGAAAGGTGGCAGGAAAGAAAGGCAGGAAAGAAAGGCAGAAAGGTTTCAGTTACACAACTGATAGTTGAACTCAGAAGAACAAAAAAATAAAGTATAGTAGATGCATCTGTTATCAAAGGTCAAATATATAAATGTCCTGATTTGTGAATGCAAACAACCTTAATATTTAATTGAAACTTTTTTTTTGTTTATATGTAATAAATATAAAGGGTAGCATTAAAATTTAATTATTCATTAATCTATGGTGATTATAGCAAAATCAATCCCTTGTTTTGTGATATCAAGGTCAACGATTATGTTATGATTACTCACAATGTCAGGTGAGTTTATGAAAGGTAATCTTTTAATAGGATCCAGTTTATTTGTCTTTGTGTAAAACCATAAAAATTAATGATACAAAAGGTACAAAAAGTACCCTAGAGTATACATTGTGATCTTATTGTGTAGCCAACAAATGTGATAATTGAGCAGTTCTCAAAGGGAGGAAGAATAATAACCCATTATTTATGAAGCATCAAACCATAGTTGACATAGTCAAATAATGAGAAAATATTATCAAAATTTTGTAACTGAAACAATCTCAGAAGGTAACAGAAATAATGTTGGATGATTCTTACTTGTGCATGACCTTGCATTACAGGATCACAGTGTTGATCAGCAGTATGTTGGTATGCTTACATGTGGTAAGAAAATGCTCATATTCCTAGAAGTGACAGACAAAAATAAAATAAAATTAAAAAAACCAAACAACTAGAGAGAGATGGAAGGAAAAAAAAAAAAAAAAGAGAGCTTAAATCTGCAAAATAACTCAGCAATAACATTCAAAAAAAGAATCTATATCTCCTGGACCTCTACCCTCTGCCTTGTAGTCCATATAGGGTCCTCCCATTTCAGCTCCACTGTGGCAGATTCCAGATGAATTTGTATCATGTCTTTCCCAGTGTACTCTGAAGATATTTTATTCTCCCTGTGAAGATACTTATTATACATTGGAATTCAACATTTAGTACTTTTAAAATATAGTCTATTCTGAATATTGTAAAATGTGGTGAATAAGGATAAAATAAATAGATAAAAATAAAATAAATAAAGTAAAATAAAATATGAACACATTTGATACTATACTTCCTCTCTCTGACTTGAGTTTTGTGCCTATGTGCCATTTTCTTCCTTCAAAAAGTCTCTCTTTAAACATGTTAAAGCTTGAAAAAACCCCTGTTGAAAAGGTGTTGCATTCCTGAAGAATCCAGAAGAGATCCAGAATTAACTAGAAGTTACTCAGCATGCTCTTTTGGGCAAGAAGACAATATTTCTCTCAGCTTTTGCTACAAACAGGTAATAAGTATTTGCTGTATAGCTAAAAACAGTCTGAAATACCATACCAGCACAAACAGATTTTTCTCATAACACCAGTACTATCCTTTTCTAGAATCTCTTAAATTCAGTCAGGCAATAAGGATTAAAATATTAAATCATGAATTCATTAAAACAGCAAACTTCTTGAGTTAGATATTAAGCAATGCCTTCAGTAATGCATAATTAACATCAGCTAAAAATCTTAGTTTAATTAATAACATGACAAAGATGGTTTGAAATGAATGAAAAACAGAAAATTATTCCAAGCAGAATCTTGCAGACTACTGAGTGCAGGGGGAAACCATTTTTTCAGCTAAAAAAATCTCCAGACCTGAAGGATACTGGTAAACATTTATTTTAAAAGTTGGTATCTTGTCAACTCTTAATAAGAAATTCCACATTTCCAAATAAAATTTCACTTTAAGTAGAAGTAGTGTATTTCTTCACAAATTTGAAAAAAGTTGAATATCTCTTAACTGGTTCAAAAGACTGATTTTAAAATGTAAGTAATAACTTTAAACATTTTTTCCTGCAGGAGTGAAAAGACCTTACAACTTATTATTACTGAACCAAAGGTATTTCCAAGACATTTAGGGGGAAAAAAAAAGAGAAAAAAATGTACATAAAAGGTATTTTTCTTTTAAAGCACCAAAGGCCATGGACTTTATGGTAAAATGGAAAATGTTTTTATCAAGAAAGTTCAGAAAGATTCTTATAACAAATATGATGTGTCATGATGCATTATCATGATTATCATGGCCATCATGATTAAATACATCTGGGCAATATGGTCATTCCAGAAATATTTAATTTATCTAGACTGCTGTAAACCTAAATCCATCAAAAGTAGATATTACACATGTATACTACCTTCATTGTCTGTGATGCAATAGTGGATTAGACAAAACTTTACTGTCCTGAGATTTATAGCTCAGCTTTTGGGAAAAACAAAAAATCATAGCTGAGCTTCTGATTACAGCACATAACTACATTCAGTTAGCTCTGGTATTTGTATAGCCATATTCACTGCAAACACTTCCTACGCTACAGCACTGACTCACTTCCAGACAGGTACTCAGTTGTATCTTAATTTTACATGTTTGTTTCATTGGGTTTTTTCCCCAAACTTATTTATTCTCCTCCTCACAGTTCGTTATTACTGTAAAGTTATTAAAATTACATTGGAGCATAAACCTGACAAGTGGTGCAGATATTATTTACATTAAAATGCCATGTCTATTATCACAGATAAACTATGATCACAAACTATGAATCTTTAGTGTCTTGTACAAAAATATATACACAGAAGTTTCAAATTATAAAGTTTAGGTGCTAAATGACAATATACATTTCAGGGTGTATGCATCCTGAAAATAGCAACTGTTCTGATGAATTAATGCAAATACATACAGTTGGTTTTATCCTCTGGTCAGTAGATTGTCTGACCAACTCATATATGTGCAACAGTATTAGCTGAGTTAGAGAAATGTTTTTTTTATCTCACTAGGTAAGATATCTGTGTTTCAAGAAATGAAGCTCATGAGTACTATACCAGATGCTATCTAGATGTCATTGGCTGTGTTATTTTTGCATTATTTAAAATATTTAAAATATTTCAAATTGTTGCATTATCCTTGAGAGTGTAAATGTTGAGGTCATTTCAATATTTACAAAATTCAGGTACTGAAATAAATTCCACACAAATACTTATTATTATTCTACTGCCTACTATCATAACTTAATTAAAAGTGTCTTAGAAAGGGCATAAATTGCTTATTCTGAGTGCTTGACAAATTATAATATTAGCATTCGGCAATGGGACACATACACACTAAAAATGCTGTAGACATGGACAATAAAATAAAACTGATACATTGATAAAAACAACTAAGTCAATGAGGCATAAATGTAATAATTCATATGATTTTATTTTTGTTTAATTCCTGCTAAGCATAAATATTTTCATGCCTAATTTAACTTATATTGTTAGTGAAACTCAAAAAGATCTATTTTTCATGGTAATGTCTATTTGATAAAATGCCTTCAGTTACAAATGTGATAATTGGTCTGAATAGGACAGTCTGGTTTTATAATTGGAAACTAAAAATAAAGATATGTGCAAAGAGATTCACTATTAAAGCCACTTGCGAGATTCTTCATACTGTAGGTAGATATTGAAAATAGTAAGTAATTATGTTTTTTGAGTAAAATCTAACATACCCCTCCAAAAAAAGCCCTCAAGCCTACCACGTCAAATTGCCATGATATATCAGCTCTGAGACCATATCGTGCATACTAAGTGAATCTTCTGCATCAGTCTTCCCCCATGTGTCTGCTCAGATTCTTAGACCAACATCCTAGAATAACATGTTAGAATAACTAATAATGTGTCAGAATAACTAGGATTGTGGAGTATCTCAATCTATATGAATCCTTCCTGAGACAATTTAACAAGGGGCTAATATTCTGAGAAAGACTGCTCTATATTTTCTTTATTCATCACTCTTGAGCATCTTGTCCTTCATTTATTTGTCCCTGAGTATATTTTTTTCTGGATATCCTGCTTCAAAACTTCCATTTCTCAAAATTTGTTTTAAAAATAAATAAATAAATTAAATGTACATCCTGACTTCTAAGGCATGGTGCAAGATGTTTCATCACATGGGGTGTCTTCTTGTAGGTGTCATCAGAATGAAACCTATGTGCAGAAAATGTATTGTTTCCCCCAAATGTTCCTTTATTATGAACACAATATACTGCAGAGTGTATTTTTATTTTCCAAGTATACCTTTTAATTTTTATTGTAAAGTATATTTGAAACTTTTGTTACAATAATTCTAAGTGACCATCCCCAATATTTACACATCAAAAATTCAAGGGGAGCAAGTATTTACATAGGATTTCTTACTCTAAATATCTAAATGTCACATATTATTATGTGTGAAACTTTATTCAATCCCATGTTTATTAATGCAAACCAGATTATATTTAAGAAGAAAGAGGGAAAGAATATGGTTTTATTTCTGCATTAAATATAATTTTTGTAATGGTTAACCTTTTTGTCCTCTTCAATATCGTCACCGAAGGCCATTTTTCATTACATACCACCTTACACTGGGGATAAGTTAGACTCTGAACTTTTGTACATAAAACATATTCTATAAAAATTGGAGCTTCTTCCCCCACAGTAGCTGCTGTATGCTAGAAGGTCACCTGCAATTTTACTAAGTTTTCTGCCCCTCAGAAATAAATAAAGCCTTTAGAAAAAAAAATCTACACACCCACATACTGTCAGTTATTTTTAAAAAAAATGTACTGTGTATAGCATCTCTGCATTAATTAAATATTTCTATCCTTACTTGAAAAGAAAGTTTCCAGCCAAATTATTTGTGATGAAACTAAATGAAGCCTACATGGATAGGTGATAGAATTAGCTTTTTCTGTTTGTTATAACATGAATGCTTAAGAGTGAAAAATATCTCTGTGGATATCGAATACAAGTTTCTGATGTACTGAAATACTTCAAAACCATAAAGTTAACAATGCACTGTAGCAAAACATATGCACTGACTCATATTACCTCAAAATTGGAAAAGAAAAAGAAGAAAAACAACTTTCACACTGATGCTTTTCTCTATGCTTATAACATTTTCCAGAGGATACCAAGTACTTTCAAATGATTGGTTCGAAAATGGCAGCCTGCATTTCCAAAGATTTATTTTGGTGGGAATAGCTTATAAAGTCCTCACACAATTTTTTTCTCACATCTGGTTCACTGGATTT